>NW_015174880.1:198420-239436 GCF_001447785.1 Gekko japonicus | reverse complement strand
CGCAAAATAGTTCATGCGCTTAGCAAACTTTGTGGGCTTTGGTGAAAGATGGTCGGTCAGTGTTTTCACCAGCACCACATAGGACTCGTCCTTGGTCTGCTTAGGCGCAATGAGGTCCTTAAGCAGCAAGACGATGTCTATGCCACAGGATCGGAGGAGATGGGCCTTTTTCTTACCCAGGTATACAATGTCGTGGCAGTCGAAGTAGCTCTCCAGGATCTCGAGCCAGGTCTCCCACTGTGCGGGGCGGGAGATGTCGAAAGCGGCGATGCTTTCCTGGGAGGTAGTCATCGTACTGCTACTCGGAGGAGATGGGCCTTTTTCTTACCCAGGTATACAATGTCGTGGCAGTCGAAGTAGCTCTCCAGGATCTCGAGCCAGGTCTCCCAGTGTGCGGGGCGGGAGATGTCGAAAGCGGCGATGCTTTCCTGGGAGGTAGCCATCGTAATGCTACAGGTGGTGAGGGTAGCTCGGGAGCGGCGGCGGCTGGAGCAAGGCAGGAAGCGCTGCTGCTCTCGGGGTCAGAAGGGCGAGGTATGGAGCAAGGAGCGTAGCAGTGAGCGGCTACCGGTGAACCAGGGTGCGAAGCAGAGCGGCTTGCATCGGTCTTGGCGTTGGGGCTCGATTCGGTGCTCAAATCTTCGTCCGCGTTGTTGTTCATGGGAGTTAGAATCCTACCTTCGTCGCCAATGAAAAGTACTGAGACTTACTAGTGATTTCAGCTTTCATACTTTATTTCAGCTCAGAACAAGACAAACTAAGCAGCTTGCAGGCTGGTTTATATGTGCAACAACTCCGCACCCAAAACACACCCACACACAAGTGATTGGCTATTTACAGTTGCCGAGAGTTCCATAGGCTCTCGGCTGGGAGCCTAGCCTGCCGATAGGTGCCGGCTAGGATCCGTTTGTCCCACTGTTACTGCGAGCGAAGCTCGGCAGCTTCGCATGACCGCGTGGTGAAATGGCCACGCACGTGGTCTGAGATGGATACATTACAGTAGTGAAAGAAGAATCCAATGTCCCTATTCAGTCCTTGGGGGGATGGGTTCATTGTTCTGAATTTGTGAATGAACTTAAGTTCACAAGTCATGTGTTGTAATCTCCCCTCTCAGCTTCCCCTCTCAGAAGGCATGTGTTGTAATCTTCCCCTCTCAGCTTCTCTGTTTCAAGACTGCCACTCTTAGGTCAGCAATGGAATGTCTTGGAAGATGAGAATATTTCCCCACTATTTTTTGAGTGCTGTGATTTTTAACATCATGTTTATGTTGATTCATTCTTTTGTGTAGGGACTGCCCTGTTTGTCCTATGTACAGAGTGGAAGGGATTGCTGACATATTGAAGATGATCAAGTGAAAGAACAAGAGCTAGTGTGGCTGGTGTTATTAGACCTGATGATTGTGTTGTCATAGAGAATATGGAGACAGAGTTGATATCTTGGTTTGTTGTCAGGCCTGCTCCCAGAGTCCATGCCCATTTTTGAAAGCACATTGTTGTGAGTGAGAAGTTTTTTGAGGTTGGAAGGCTGTCCATGGCCAAGAAAAGGTTTGCCTCCCAAATCCTGTCAGAGAGGAGTATCATTGTCCAGCATAGGATGATGCACTGAACAGGTTTGAGCTGAGACCTGTATGAGACCACCAGTGGTGTTCTGCTTTTGTTTCATTTCAGCCTATCTTGTAGGAGGTTCTCTCTTGATATAATTCAATCTTTGTTGATCTGTTTCATTAATACATTCCAAACAAAATGTCTGTTGTACATGTGGCTGTAGTGTAGATGTTGGCCAGTCATTCATCTGCTCCAAGTGGCAATGATAGCCCTCAGCTGGAGCGCAGGTGTGAAAGCTCCTTTCCTCAGTATGGACCATCCAAAATGAACTCCTTTTCCTTCATATCAAGGGATTTTATTATCTCCATTTGCCCACCCCCTTGTGGGTCAAAGAATCTTTTCCTGATACCTCCAAGAAAATATAATGTAGCCTCTCACACCACTAAATCTTTGTGCTCCTTATATGTGTCAGATTCACAGTTAAGGTGTGAGCTAACCATCTCACTGTCTTCAGTCATTAGTATTTCCCAAGATTTGATGGTTGGTACTTGATGAGCCTTGAGAGCAATTGATTCCCCCTCCTTCCTCTAGCTAGGACAGAGAAAAACTGTTTAAACTCAGTGGGGAGGTTTTATCAAGTCAAACCTCCAAATCGAATGCATTTTTCCACAGCTGTTGAAGTGAAAATTCTTCTCAGAACTCTCCCAAGCAATAGGGGTATGTGCCAAGAATAAAATTGTTACACCTTTGGATACAGGCTTTGGGGGGGGAGAAATTTAGACCATGAGTGCTTCATTTTGTGTAGGGTTTGAGTTAGAAATCTGTGTGGTGTTTTCAGGTTCTGGATATTCAGGACCATAATTTTCAAAAGACAGCCAATTAGAGGGTCTGGAACAGCAATAATTACAAATAATAATACCAACAATTGTACAGAACTCAGTCCTCCCTCTCCTCTCAAGAACCCTCAAATTGCAAACACATGCAACAAAGGGAGTCTGTTTTATGAGACCATGAAGTAGATGAGCATCCATGCATGCTCACTGCTGGCACCATTATTTTCAATAGACATCCAATTCCAAGATCTGGGGAGCAGTAATTAAAGACAATGGCACCAAAACTGCACAGAACACAGTTCTCCCTCTTCTCTCGAGACACCCCCCCCCAATTTTAAGCACATGCAACAAAGAGACTCGGTTTTACTAGACCCCAAAGTAAGTGAGTTTCTGCGCATGCGAACACTCTTTAGACTTCTATGGAAGCACTATGTGTTTCTACTTTGCAAGCATCCATTGGAAGGAAGGCTCCTGCTGCCAAGGAAAACAGTGGAATCCAAGAACAACATGAGTGCATGCTGTATTCCCTCTCCATAGCTTGTCTGCAAAGGTGACTGGCTGGTAGCTCTAGACTGTGCTTGTCCCTTGCCAGGATCTGATTGGTAGGAAGAATGCTTGCCATTGCCTGGGAAGATGAGTGGAATTAAATAACAACATGATGAGTGCATGTGTGTGCTGCTGGTGGTTTGGTAAATACCTGAATTTGAAAACAACACAGATTTTTATGGGAATGTAGCTTTGTTGCACTAAGAATCCTGGATTTTTCATACCATTCTAGGAAGCCACTCTAATAATATGAAACAGTGATTTTTATGTATATTTTCAGCTCAGAAATTCCATTTTGCACACCCCTGTTTAGCTTGCACATTTATAGTACTGTGTGAGCCTCTCAGATGTCCTTATGGAGGCCAGTCCACAAGGTGGGAGCCACCAAAGAGAGGATAGATATAGATAGATAGATAGATAGATAGATAGATAGATAGATAGATAGATGATAGATAGATGATAGATAGATAGATGATAGATGATAGATAGATGATAGATGATAGATAGATAGATAGATGATAGATGATAGATAGATGATAGATAGATAGATGATAGATAGATGATAGATGATAGATAGATGATAGATGATAGATAGATGATAGATAGATAGATAGATGATAGATAGATAGATAGATAGATAGATAGATCATTATATACCTGGACTTTGAAAAGGCTTTTGACAAGGTACCTCACCAAAGACTCCCGAGGAAACTTAGCAGTCATGGGACAAGAGGATGAGTTCTCTTATGGATAAAAAACTAGTTAAATAGCAGGAAGCAAAGAGGATGAATCAATGGATTGTTCTCACAATGGATGGAAGTAAGCAGTGGGGTCCCACATGGATCAATATTGGAGCCAGTACTATTTAATTCATTCAGAAATTATCTGAATCTAAGGGTAAGTCTGAAGTTGCTGAGACTGAAAGGGAAAAAGATCTTGGGGTTGTAGTGGATAGCTCAATGATGTTGCGGTCACATGCACCAGAAAAAACGGGGGAAAGCGAGGCTATTTCCTCTGGAGGAATTTGACCCGCAGTTGCACGATCACACAGTCCTTGAAAGCTGCGAGCACAGCCCACCACTGCATGATCAGACACAACCACGGGTGAGTTGGGTTTTATTTTATTTTATTTTTTGCTGTTTGTTTCCAATGTGCTTAAACAAGGAATCGATTAATTGCCTCTCCGCACTGAGGGCTCCCTATGGAGTTTGCAATGATGCGCATACTGAAAATGGGGGGGGGACAATGACACGGAGTTGGGATGGCCTGATCAGACCATCCCGACACCATGATAGCACGCTGGAGTGATCAGACAGGGGAAAGTCCATCCATGGCCCATCACAACCCGTTTTCTACCAGATTTTCCCCAGTGTATTTTAACTCCACTTTTGTGGAAGAGCAGAACGGGTTGCCGATGGCTGCGGGGTGCTTCCCAGATGTTGTTGTCTGCTCATGCCCTTTAAATCCACCCGACATTCACACCTATGGCGGGGCTAATTGTGTGTATTATCACAGCCTCAATGTCAACACAATATGCTGTAGCAGTGGAAAAGGCAAACTCTATGTTAGGGATTATTACGAAAGGGATTGAGAATAAAACAACTGGTATTGTAATGTCCCTGTATAGATGTTTGGTGCGGCTTCATTTGGAATAATGTGTACAGTTCTGGAAACTGTATCTCCTAAAGGACATTGCAGAGCTAGAGAAACTACAGAGGAGAGCAACCAAGATGACTAGGGTGTTGTAACACCTTCCCTATGAGGAAAGCATAAAAAGTCTGGGAGTTTTCAGTTTAGAAAAGAGATGACTAAGAGAGGATATGACAGAGGTTTATAAAATTATGCAAGGGGCAGAGACAGTTGACAAAGAAAAATGTTCTCCCTCTCTCAAAATGCTAGAACTCGAGGGCATCCAATGAAGCTGTAGGTTCAGGACGAACAAAGAGAATGATTAAAATGTGGAATTTGCTGCCAGAGGATATAGTAATGGCCACAGGAATAAAGGGGGCTAGATAGATTAAAAGAGAATTAGATAGATTCATGAAGGATAAGTCTATCAGTTACTATTACCCATGGTGACTGAGGGGAACCTCCGCATTCAGAGATACTAATCCCAGAGCCAGAAGGCAACACAGGGCGAAGGCCTTGGCCTCTACGCATTGTTGTTGTCCATCCAGAGGAACTGGTTTGCTGCTGTGCGTGACAGGATGCTGGACTAGATGGACTATTGGTCTGATGCAGCAGGGCTCTTCTTATGTTCTTATATTCTTAGGTAGATAATATGCCTTTCTCACTGAGACTCAAGGTGGATCACACAGTGTAAGTCAATACAATCAATAGGAAGGCACATCCAGGAAGCAGTGCAATAGGATTTAGAGAGCAGAAATCTGGAACCAAGAAGAAATCAGAGATGAAACAAAGCATATGCATTAACATGAAAACCTGTTGCAAGACAGGTCCAAAAGAGACAATAACAGAACACCACTAGTAGTCGTATACAACTCTCAACTCAAAATAGTTCAATGCATCATCAGTGATTTACAACCTCTACTGTTGATTTACAACCTCTACAGTTCAATTCATGATCAGTGATTTATAATGGTTCTCTTTCACAAGTACTGGGCGGCAACCCTTTTCTTGCCCACAGACAGCCCCCCAGTCTTAAACAACTCCTCACTCACAATAATACAACATCTAAATTGAACATGGACACTGGTACCAGAACTTGCAATAAACCCAGATGCCAACTTCATTGCCACATACACCCAGATAACACAATTACTGGACCTAACAACATCAACTACACCATCTCAGGTTCATTCACTTGCTCATCTTCTAACATTGTATATGCCATTAAATGCCAACAATGCCCTTCGCTTCTCTACATAGGGCAAACAGATCAAACCCTATGCCAAATGATAAATGGACACAAATCTGACATCAAGAATCACAAAATTGAGAAACCTGTAGGAGAAGACTTCAACCTTCCAAGGCATTCAGTGGGGAACATCAAGGTAGCTCTTTTATTGCACAGGAATTTCAGAAACAGACTAGGATGGGAGATTGCTGAGTTACAAGTTATTACAACATTCAGGACAACGGAACCTCCAGGGCTTAACAGAGATAGAAGTTTCTTATCTCCCTACACATGCTAATATCATTCAGTTCTTGCATCTGTTTGTAAATCTGTATGCTAATTTGCTGCTATTCACAGGTCTTATCAATTGCCTTAATCAAATTTTAGCTATATTTGTTGCTCAGTTACTTATGCATCTTGACTCTAATTAGCCCTTCCTGGCAACATCCTCCCCACCCTCTACCTCTATGTAATGATTAGTGACTTCTGTTTCAATGTATCTGAAGAAAAGTGCACATTCACACAAAAGCTTATACCGAGAATAAAACTTGGTTGGTCAAAGGTGCCACTAGACTCAAACATTGCTTAAATTCTGAATGCAATAGTTCTTTAAAGGTTACTATTCAGATTCTTTCTTTCAGTGTTCAGGGGAAATATCTGGATTGTTTCTGACAAGGGATTTCTCCATTTGCTGCTAAGATGCTAGATTAGATGGTTTAGTTTTCTGATTACATCGAGGTTTTGTTTTTTTTGCTGTCTCCAAGGAGATATGGTGTATGAAAACAAGATCTAAAAGAACTTTCCAACTGATGGGTTGTTAAAGGACTTTTTTTTTCATTTTAAAAGGGTGCATGGAAAAAAATTATTTGACCAGCATTTCCAGGAAATGCATCAAGCAAACAGTATGGTTTGAATAAAGTACAAGCTACAACTTGACCTGTTACCATAGCACCCCTAGAAATAATCCAAAATTCACTACAGGAGGCTTTCTTTCTTATCAGGTATGAAAGCACACATATTTTAAACTAAAGGGAAGTAATGCCCCTTAGTCATTAGTCTCCTTGGAAGCTAATACTATCACTCCTAGGGTGGGGGTTACTCTGGGCTTGAGTTTCCACAAAACAATATGGCCACCCGTAAATCTTTCATCCTACAGGAGGGAAGATAGCTGTGCCTTCTGCCAGCTGTCCCCTCACCACTTCTGTTATTCACTCATCCCTCATCTGCTATGGCAAGCAGAACTTCAGGTGTGCTAGATAGTGAGCAGACATCATGACTTGAATACAAATGTGCAGGAGAAGCTGCAGCTGGTTTGTCTTCAACTGTTTCAGGGAATTAAAAAACAAACGAACATGTAAGTGTACCCTAGACTGCAGGTTGTAATGTTATGTGTACAATTTCTTCTTATTGGCGGCGGCGGCGGCGGTGGCGGTGGCGGCGGCGGCGGCGGGGGGACAAGTGTGATCCAATACATTTTACTTGCTATTTGAATCAGTTGGGCTTGCTGCTAGTAAATATGCCTGCAATTGCAGCTTTCCTAGGGCCAAGCTAAACATGACGTCATCCATAGTTCCAACCCATGGTCACTGCCAGCATTTTAAAAGGATTTAAAAATGCCATAGCACAGCAGGCTGAGGTGCTATTGTTCCTCCCACAATTTTCCAAGCAGCAAAATGGCTGTGTGTGTGTGTGTGGGGGGGACAGCCATTTTGGCACTTAGGTGTGCGGAGGGGAAGGGAGCACCTCACTCTCTTGTACTGCATGCCCAGTCAGGATTATGCCCTTGCAGCATTTTTAAATCCTTAAAAATGGCAGTGGCATCCACAGGTTGGACCAGTGGATGCTGTCACATCTAGTTCGGCCCATACTCACAGCTACTTATTTGTGAATAAGTTTCATTACACAAAGTGGGCCTTTCTTCTGATTGTTGTCCTTTAAGAACACCTGGTTCTTTCTTCACCCAGCTTGATTCAATTCCCTCGCAGTCTGGAGTCATCAGCCACTGTCTTCCTCCCCAACCTATTTCTGGATACTTCCTTTTATTCCTCCATCCGTGTCACCTCCTCTTCCCCCACCTATCCCCAGCAGCTACCTCCCCTGGTCTTTGATGACCAATGGGCACATGCTGTGCCCTTCTGTGGGTCTATTTTCCCATTGGCCCCTTTGGCTCTGCCCCCTCACACCAACCACCCCTCCCCCATGTTGCCCGCACTGGCCCACCTCTGCCCTAGTAAAGTGCTGTCTCTTGTATTGGGGAGCACACCGTTTCCCTCCAGCCTCTTCACCAGCTGAGGGAGGCTGATGCCTTTCTCTGCAGGCATCTCTTTGGGCAGCCTGGTCTCAGGGGACCTTTCAAACATCAGCATTGCCATTGTGCTGGAGACTGCCTCCACCTAGATCCCCCAGCCCAGCTGTCATGGCACTGGCCTCTTGACTGGCACCTCCAACTCTGTGCTGGCTGGGATCTCTGAGAGTGGGCCCTCCCCAAACCTTGCTGCCAGCAGGTGAGTCCTGGGCATTGGGGGCAGCTCCAGGAGTTGGCGGGGGCCATGAGGATGTTTTTGCATCTCCCCAGAGGCTCTAGGGGCTCCATGGCTGTTTTCTGTTGCCCCAGAAGGTCAGACCCGAACCAACGAGTTCAAAGTAAATCAGAAGAGTTTTCGGCTAAACATTAGAAAGAACTTTCTGACAGAGTGGTTCCTCAGTGGAACAGGCTTCCTCAGGAGGTGGTGGACTCTCCTTCTTTGGAGGTTTTTAAGCAGAGGCTAGATCACCATCTGACAGCAATGTTGATTCCCTGAACTTAGGCAGATCATGAGAGGGAGGGCAGGAAGGGTCCCATCAGTTCTCATGGCCCTTTCTTACACATTCATGGAAATCCTGATCACCACTTTGTTGTTTGTTTGTTTCAGTTCGACACAAGTATATGATACTCTTTATTTGCCTTCTCCAACATGGGGATCAATCTGGGTAACAACAGTCTGCCATCTTCTCTCTTATTAATCAGCATCAAATATATATGCACACAGGTGGTCTCTTTCTTTTTCTTCCCTTGCCCACTGTCCACGTGTTTGTTAGGCTGCATAGCTGGAATAAACAAACGTTAGGAGATGCATGATACAGCACAGTCCTGGCCACAAGATATAATAATGGCTTAAATCATTGCAAAAGGGTTCAGACAAATTTGTAGAGGACAGGTCAACCAATGGCTGGCTACTAGACTAAATGGTTACTGTGGTCCAGCAGGACCCTTCTTCTGTCCAGGCTTGTCCTTTGTCCCTTGTTTGCTCATTTGTTTGTTTGTTTTAAAAAATCTTCAAATTTGTTTTGTTTGTTTGTTTTCTTGCTAGAAGCAATATGAATCAGGATGGTCTACATGTTTGGTCTTATACCCACTTTCCAAACAATCAGCCTTTAAAACTAATAAGAGGGCATCACATGCCCCCGCTTTTTGAATGAACTCATTAAATACTCTGTTGTTTGTTTGTCTTATACCCACTTCCCAAACAATCAGCCTTTAAAATTAATAAGAGGGCATCACATGCTCTCCCCCTTTTTGAATGAACTCATTAAATACTCTGAAAACAGGGAAATACCACCACCTTTTAAAAACTGCAAATCTTAACACAGCTGTTTGCATTCAATTCAGATATAAATATAACCCTTAAAACATTTCCTGCTTCTCGGTTTTATCCTCCTCCCACCATTTTTCCCTATGAAATTTCCTAGGGTTTCAAATAGTATGCCTAGAACCATTATGATGAGCTAAAAGTTACTCCCTCCTATCTTTTTTATTCTAAATGCTCTACATCCCCCTGCAGAGAATGATTTTAGGTGGGGAAAGCAAACTCTCAGTATGCATGCTATTTAATATACAAAAAATGGGGATTTCACAGTTGCTAAGGAAACAAAAAGCTGCCACTTTCATCTTGGGATTTATAAAATCACTGCAGATATGCCACCTACCTGTCCCCTCACCCATCACCTTCCAAAAAGGCAAAAGCAATAAAGATGTCAGTCATTTTTTTGTTTATTTCTCTCCCCTTTCTGCTGATTATTAATATAACCTTGCCAAAACCCAGACTAGTTGCAAATGGAGTGCCAGCAATGCAATTTAATTGACAAACACACAAGGAATACAACTGCATTACTAGGAAAGTTTATTTTCAGCATTAGTTCAGAATACTCAGAAGTTCGATATAAGATTACATTACTGTGCAGTTTAGCAAAAGTATAAGGACTATGGCTGCAAACCTAAGCACATTTACTTGAAGAAAACATCCTATTGAATTTAATGGGACTCCCCCCCCCCAAGAAAATACATAAAAGATCAGAACAATACCGTGCAAACACTTCATCTGTTTCTCTTAATCAAGACGTCATGATATTAGGGTTGTCAACAGGACTGAAGAAAATGTCCTATCTCTTTAAGAGAGGTTTAATATGTAGGAATTGTTCATGGCATGGAGATAAGCCAGATCAACAGCCCTCAGCCCTTGTGGCCCTTGGGCTGGAGGAACAAATTTGCCTCCCAGATGAGAGAGGCTGTCAGTCAGTTTGGGCACCAACAGTCCCATACGAGTATCTGGAGAGGAGGAGCCATAGGGTTTATAAGTCCAGTCCCTCCCCTGCTCAGGCAGCAGTTGCGCCAAGTCGTCGACCCACCCTCCCACCCTGTTCTCACTGCAGGCTTTGGCTAGTCGCCCGGTTTGGGGGCTGGGTAGGAATTTTTCGCCCCTTCCTGATTGGCAAGTGGAGGGGGTGTTTTTGCCCACCCTGTACTGCAGCAGTGGTGAAGGTGTTTTCAAGGGTCAGCCGTTTGGTCTTGTGAGTACAGCCTTTGTGCCTGGTGGCACGGGGTGGGGAAAACAGACTGCCTATGGGAACACCCCATTGCGGTCCTCTCTTTGAACCTAGCGGCTCGGGGGTTGGACTACGGGGTTGTCCTGTAATGGCTAACTGGCTGGGTGGGAGCCATCGCTCATGGCTCCGGCCTGGGGTTGGGTGGCTCGCCCTATGTTGAAGTTAAGAAAGGGGTCTTTGACCCCTGGCCTTGACCATACCACTGAACTGTTTTGCCCTTGCCACTGGTTACAGTTAAGGTTGTCAGTTAATAAAGTGGCCCAATATTTAAATCCAGCACTTATGTCTGTCTCTTTATTTCATCTTGGGTGGCAAATAGCATTTCCAGGCAGTTGGCAAGCTATTTGACACCGTGGTTAAATGGCTGGACTAAGATTCCACTTTGCCATGGAAGAAGAATGGAGAAAGATGTAACTCACTTTTTGTCACCATGGGGGAGGAAAGCAGGGTATAAATATCTAAATAAATAAGTAAAGTGTTGTGCTAACACAATGTTCTTGAAATGTTCATGCTTTTGGTAATGTGGTAGTAATGAAATGACACCATTATCTTCCTTTCCATTGTTGCTTGCATTGCTTGAGGGAAAACTTTACTCCCCCCTCCTTTTTCCATGTCTGCCAGAAGCATCTAAAATTGAGATTAGGCTGGTCTTTTACAGGAGGCATAGGATGACTTCAGGTTACTTGAAGCCTAGTGGAAGGATCACATATTCCTTCATTTATGATTGATTAAGAGTCTACAGGCTAATTCCAGCTTCTGACTTGATTAAATGTTTACTGCACAATCCTCGGGGAAGGCGGTGAAAGCCCACTGGGAACCAAGAAGGTACTATGCCAACATATCTCACAGATATGCCAGCATATCTCTGAGATGCACTGGCAAAGCCCCAGACTGGGAGTCAGCATGGTAATGGCACAGGGCAATGCTGCACAAATCACTGTACCTGTGGGGAAAGGGGGGAAGGCAAGATGTATGGCAGAAATTAGTTGCCTTCTTAAGTTGCCACAACTGAGGAAATGGTGGAAAGTCATGCGAGCACAAACCACAGTGTAGCCCATAGGGGCCATACACTGGAAAAAGCAAAAAGCAAAATGCCCCCCAGGCTCAGCCCCACACACAAGCTTCAGCATAACACAAGATGCTGACCAGAGCCACAGCCAGTGACTCTCCTCCCCAGTGGCCATGAAACCTCTTCCATTGCACCCAATCACATCTTTCCCCCCCAGCATTACATAAACCTTATCCAGTATTCCCCATAGTTCAGTAGGTGGCGTGTGTGGCAGTGGAGTCTGTCTCAGATGTCTCTAATGTGCATACTAAGAGCACACAAATGTTGCAATTTGGTGGTGCGAGAGGCACAGAGAGGGCACTTAGCATTTTTGCAAGTGCTGTACAAAAAAAGGGGGACACACAAAGCAATACCAGCAAAGAAGTGGGAGGGAACCTCTTGAAACTGACAAAACAAGCTTGAAATTGACAAAAGCAGCCTAGGAAGCCCATAGACACCCCAAGACACAGAAACAAGGGAGGGGGAAAAAAAAAAGAAAACAGTCACCAGAAACCTGCAAATGAGATTTTTCATAACTTTTTTTTGTTTGTTTCCTGGAAAATTCCTGGATATATTTGGGAAACCAAATATACCTGAAAAAATACTGATAAAATATTTTGGGGGTATAATCTCAGGTTGTGTGTATCCCAAGTACACCCCTATATGCTTCTGCTGGTATGAAGATAATGCTTTTTTCATGATATCACTTTCTTGTTTACAGTAAAGTCTCAGTTTCTGATCCACTGGCATCTGATCTCTGGTTTTCTCTGCATCCTCTGTTCCTTATAATCTTGTATAATCCCAGTTTCTGATCTTCTGGCTCTTGGCTGCTTGCCCCTACCCAAGCTGCTGATTCCCTGTCCTGGACCCTGTGCAGCTGATGCCTATGATCCAGGCCCTGACAGCAGACCTGGAAGAGCTCTAATACCTCCAACTGCTTTGCCCCACAGACAGCTGTGACTGAAATGCTGCACCTGTCACTCTACCTGGTCATAATTCCCTTTTCCACATTAGAGGCTTGAATACCACAGAAAGGAAGAATATTCACTACGTATACAGAAGATGCATGACACAATAACCATTTGCTTGCAAGTACGGTATGTAGAAACTGTCATTAAAATCTGAGGCCAATTTGAAACTTATATACCACCTAGCCTTGCCATATGTCAAGCCATTTAAACGGGTAGTTGAGTTAGTATGTAGTAGCAAAGTAAAAAGGAAATCAAGTGGTATTTTTGACACTAAGCAAGGTTATCACTGAATCAGCTTTTGTCAGTCAGTCCTCACTTCTTCAGATGCATCTGAAATGGAAATTTTACATGGACTTATAAATAAAGCTGGAGGGAGAGGAGGAGTTCTGGCATCATTCAAGTGTGTCTCCCTTTGTAAGGGACTGGAAAGGATGTGGTTGTTACATTTAAGTTAAGTATAATGATGTCAATATGTCAAACAGTACATAATGTACTACTACTACTACTATTATTATTATCATCATCATCATCATCAACAACAACAACAACAACCTTCTTTCAATTTATTGATCGCTCAATCCTGCAGAGCTTGCTGGCTCTGAGCGATTTAAAGGTAATCATTTTTACAAGGGACTAACAATGATTTGTGGGGTAAGGGAGGACAACATATATACATCTTAAATCACACACATTCGCAGCCAACGAGGGTTCGTTCGGTTGAAGATGAGACGTGATCAGGTCAGCATTTTTCCTCGGCCTGGTTTGATGGCGTCAGCTTTTCTCCAGACTCCTTCAAGTTGTAGTGCCGCACTGCCACCACCTGGCCGGAATGGCCCATTACAGGCTTTCTTCATGCTGAGGAGATCTCTCTAGGCTTTCTGACCTTGTGAGCGGGACTTCCATTCGTCGGCTAACACCGCTCCACCCCACCGGGGGGGGTCAGTGTGCCCACTCTCTTTAAGGAGTGGTACCCATTTTATCTACTTGCCAAAGCTTTCGAACCGCTGGGTAGGCGGCAAGCTGGGGACAGGGCTGGTAGCTCACACCATCGTGGGGCTAGAACTGACAGCAAGCCTGTTCAGCTCAGATGTTACTATTATAACCAGAGGATAAATCCTCTGTGCCACCGCTCACCTTAAGTTTAGTTCTGTTTGATCAATCACAGGCCAACTTAATTTGTGTCTAATTGTAGTCTGTCAAAAGTGTGTGTGTGTTGTCGAAGGCTTTCACGGCCAGAGTTCATTAGTTGCTGTAAATTTTCTGGGTTGTGTGGCTGTGGTCTTGGCATTGTAGAACCTGACGTTTTGCCGGTAACTGTGACTGGCATCCTCAGAGGTATAACACAGAAAGATGGAGTACTCTCTGTGTCAAGGTGAGAAGAAAATGGTAGGCAGGTAATTTATATCTACTCCAGAAGGTGGGGTGGGGCTGAGTCATAATATTGTAGGAGTTCCCCAGGCTAATGGAGGAGCTTTCCTGAGGAGGTTCTTTTGTATATGGATTGTTTCCTGAGGAGGTTTCCTGTTTCCTGAGGAGGTTCCTTTACATGTGGATTGGCTGTTATTGTCAGATGTAGAGCCTTTTGTGTTTTTCAGGACAGTAAACCGTGCCCTATTTATTTTTAAACTCCCTTTTCCTGTTGAAATTGTGTTTATGTTTATGAATTTCAATGGCTTCCCTGTGTAATCTGACATGGTAATTGGAAGTGCTGTCCAGCTTTTCAGTGTCTTGGAACAAAACACTGTGTCCTGTTTGAGTTAGGCTATGTTCAGCCACTGCTGATTTTTCAGGTTGGCCAAGTTTGCAGTGATTTTCATGTTATTTTATTCTTGTCTGAATGCTACGCTGTGTGGTCCCGATGTTAACTTGTCCACAACTGCATGGTACACCTGCAGAAGTGAGGGGGTTTCTTTTGTCTTTTGCCGATCGTAGCATATGTTGTATTTTTCTGGTGGGTCTGAATACTGTTTGTAGTTTGTGTTTTTTCATACATTTTCCCATCTGATCAGTGATTCCTTTGATATATGGCAAAAATACTTTTCCTGTGACTCAGCCCTACCCCACCTTCTGAAGTAGATATAAATTACCTGCCTACCATTTCCTTCTCACCTTGACACAGACAGTACTCCATCTTTCTGTGTTATACCTCTAAGGATGCCAGTCACATTTACTGGCAAAACGTCAGGTTTTACAATGCCAAGACCATGGCCACACAACCCAGAAAATCTACAGCAACTAGTGTGTGAGGGTGTTTGTAAAAAAGACTTCGGCAGATAGGATTCATAATTGTATTTTACAAATGAATTTCACATGAAAAAGAAAGCAAAACTAGCCTACGGTTTTGATCTTCCTTTCATTGCCTGCATTCTCCAGTGATTGCGAATCTATAAATACTAGATGGTGAGATAGCAGGATCTTTCTCATTGTTCATCTGTCACAATTTGACATTACTTAAGAGAAACAAATCTCAGTAGTGCATATAGCTATTGTATGCTGATAGAGATGATTATATAACTGTGCTATTGAAATAAATTCAGATCCAATAAGGATTAGAAAAATGCATTTTTTTCCCTTCCAGCTTGCAGGGCATTTGTCTCTGCCACTAGCCACGTTATCATGTAGATCGCTCTGTTAAACTGATTGAGCCAATTGAGAAACAATTGAGTACTTCCTTTGGCCCTCAGAATTACAGATGATTAGATCTGAGGTTCAGAAATAATTGCTTTCAGAGAGTGAATCTGGTTTGTCAGCTCTTCTATTCCACATTTTTATGACAGCCTGTTTATTTTGGTTTAGAATCAAGATATCCTTATTACCTTCACAATCCCTGTCTGTCACTTATATTTTCAGTATGGGATAAGACCAACCTTGAATGTAATAATGCAGAGGGGGGAGCTTAGGTTTAGGTTATATTGAATTACTTTAGCTCTCAGGTGTTGGGGAATGGAATTTGATGATAAAATGAGTTAAGGTATAAAGGGCACATACATGGGTTAATTTGTTTGTCAAAAGAAAGAAAATAGTTTTAAGAGCAGCTACCAGTAAAATGGGATTCTTTGAGAGAGAATTCAGTTGTGGGATGAAAGCGATAGTATGTAATTCTCAGGAAACATTAAAATTCAATGACACCCCTCTTATTGGAATTGACCAACCAACTGGCCCACATAAATGAGAGGTAAAAGGAAATAAGCCCTCTTTATAAGTTGTTGTTGTTCAGTCGCACAGTCGAGTCCGACTCTTCGTGACCCCATGGACCAGATCACGCCAGGCCTTCCGGTCTTCCGTCGTCCTCTGAAGTTGGCTCAATTTCATGTTCGTTGCATCGATGATACTGTCTAACCATCTCATCCTTTGCCGTTCCCGTCTTCTTTGACCTTCAATCTTTCCCAGCATCAGGGTCTTTATAAGTTAAAGGCCTCTAATATGGGATCCTTTAAACATGGATACCTTTTAGTCGAAGCACAGTAAGCCCTCATCAATAGGCTATAGATCCTCTAGACCTAAAATGGCCTCACTCCTTGTGATATCCCTGTTGTTGAACTAACTGGTTGCTATTGAATTTCTCGACCTCATAAGTTTCACTTGAAAACCTACATTTCATTCACCCTTCTGCAACTTGAGCCTATGTCTTTACTTTTCACAGGTCCCGGTCACACGGGCAGGAAAATGTGGGGGGGAAACGTGGCTTTTAGCCCTGGGGCTAAAAACCGTGCGGTTGCTCGAGCAGACCTACCGATGGAGGTCCCATGGAGGTCCCGTGGTAGGGGGGAGGTGCCGATCACTCCACAATCCGGCAGCGCAGCAAAGAAGCGGGGCGTGGGGCAAACAGGGTTGGGGTTTTTTTAAACTTAAATGTGTGCATGCTCCCTTGGGTGCTTGTGTGCATCCATGGAGACTTTGGAAAAAAAAACTTTTTCCGAGGGGAAATGCGATCAGACGCCCGCCCTTGCCCCGTGGTTTCAGGAAACTAGTACCGCCAAGGTACTAGTTTTTTACCACGCATCTTCTGCAGGAAGCTTCAGGTTCGCCACGGGAGCTCGACGCTTCCCAGATGTGGCGGTGAGATTGCGCCCGGAAAATCCGCCTATCTTCCGTCTCTCTAGCGTGCCTAATGCTCCGTGTGACCGCAGGCACAATTTCTCTTCTATTTTTTCTGAGTTATTTTGACTCAGCATCTTATAAATGGTGTAAAAATTGTATTATTGAAACAGCAAAAAAAAACCCAACCCAGGAATATCAGCCCTCTCCTCTGAAAACCCCACCCTCCTCAGGCTCCACCCCCAAAATCTTCAGGTATTTCCCAACCCAGAGCTGCCTACCATAATGGCAGAATGGTGATTTGAATCTGGGTCTCCCAGATCATAGCCTGAAGTTCTCTGCCTCTAGGCAATGCAATGATCCTGGACTGCTTTATAAGGTTTCACTTTTTGAAAACAATGCCGAAGCTCCATTTGAGAAATAGTAAATTACACCTTGTTTTTTGACTCAACTAAATGTGTGTGTGCTTTTCTCTTTCTTACAAACCAATAGCTAGCTCTTCCCCTTTCTAGTCTTATCTATACCAAGGACATGATGCCTACTCATTTGTCTTTAAATGTGAATGCAGGAAAAGAAAAACTAACCCTACTCATTTGTCTTTAAATATGAATGCAGGAAAGGAAAAACTAACCCTGGAGAAGGAAAATCAGACAGTATTTCAGCAATTGTTAACTGGGATTAGCTTGTTTGATAGGAACATCATTTTTAATAGGATCCCAACTTAGATTTTTCACAAGATCTTGACAATGCAACCTCTATGAGTCTATTTTACATTGAGAGGTTCATGCCAAATTACAAAAATAAATAAATAAATGGATGAACACCCTTTCTCTAATTTTGAAGAATGAATTTGTTTAAAAAAAGGGACTTGAAAGAATGATAGATCTTTCTTCTTTGGATTCTGTATGATACCTGCATCATATCGATCCCTATATGAGAGGTACAGGTATAAAATCTGTTAAAACTTGGCCAAACGAAGCTTATCAAGGGGATCAGCCTTATCAGATAGCACCTCCAAGATTCAGCTTCACTTTGTTCAGCCACTTGTCCCAGCTCAAGAGTAGTGTTTGACAGGCATTGCTATTAAGCTGAACCACCCAAAGCAGGGAAGCTTCTAGCAGTTCATTGTCAAGCACCAAACACAAGTACTAAAGCACTGCTAGGCTGCATAGCACTTGACTGGGTTCTCATGGAATACCCTCACTAATTGGTCCATAACAGAACTCTTGTGACTTCTAAAAGGGACTGCACTGAATTGATTGGTATTTTATGGGAAAGTTTTACTAGAGAAAGGTGTGAACTGACAGGTTATTGTATGAATACAAGAAGATATAAGTCTTCACAGCTAGCAAGGTAGGGACAGCCAATCATTGCCTTTTCATCACATGCTTTAAAAGAAAGGACAATAGGAACCCAGCTGAGAAATATTGATTTTTTAAAAATACTGTTTGGCTTGCTATAGCACTTAACTAAATTATGAAGTGATAATATCCAAAGTGGAACCTGGTTGTTAGGGTCATGGTTGAGGGCACCAACAACTGGCATCAGTTTTAAAATTATTTGGATGCAGTTGGTTACTGATGTATTGAAAGCCACTAGAACAGCCTGTAAGGCAACTCCAGTCTTGAGCACACATCTTTGCTTGGATATTAGATTAGTTGAAATCAGAGTGCAAAGGAACTTGATTTTGCAGTATCAGTGTCACCCATCTTTCAGTTCTCAATTCTGTGTCGTTTCACTGGATTAGACAGGGGTACAGTTAGAAAAGCAATTTCAGAATCTGTGGCTGCAGCTACATTTTTGCAACCAACTGCCACTAACACCTCTTCGTGAAACCAACTTAAGATACTTTATGTTCAGTGTTTCCATGTTGAAGTGATGATAAGATACATATTAACCACAATGCAATACACTGTAAATTATGGAGACTTTGTACTTTGGCATAAAGTGTCAAATTAAAGTCACAGATTAGTGAGGTTTTGAAAATAATTTAAAATATAAGCCTGTTGGGTGACATTCAATGGGATTTATATATCAGTCCTTTGGAAAATAGCTTTGTGTTTCAAATGTATGTGCCAAGTCATGAAGGTAAACCCCACTGAGTTCTCTGAACATTATCTGACTCTGGAAATAGGAAAACAAACACACAGGTATAGGAGTGAAATGGCACCAATATCATCTGCTGTGCCTCTGCAGGTCTGCATTCACTTCTGTGCATTTAGTCTTAAATAGGCTTTAAGAATCCAAGCATTACATGGCAAAGCTGCCCAAGAAATTCATGAGTTTGCTGACACAGGCACACAGTGATCAAAATCATCAGTACAGAACAGATGTGACAAAATTCACAAGGTGGGAGAGATTAAAGGAATTTGTTTCATGCTCTTTTGTGTAGGGAAGGAATGCTGATACCTTATTCTAGCAATGTTTTTATATGGCAACAATGGCCTCTTCTTTTGCTGTATAAATCCAAAGAATGGGAGGGGAATGATGTTTTCTTATAACATAGAAGGAATCAGCAGAGCAGTCCTGGTGCACACAGTTAGTTTATAAGATAACTTGCCAGCATGGTTTTACTGCTTGCAAACTTAGTTGTTTTGCAATGGAGGGAGCAGTTCAATTATCTGCAGCTAGTGTTGCAATTGCTGCTTCCTGGTGGCAAGTTTGCAAGATGACGGGGCAATAATAACTAATCCTGAAACGGCTCACCTGATTTACCACCTTTGATTATGGTAAGTTCACCTGTCACCCATGAATTGTAAAGATGATACGTCCCTAGTTCAGTCATGAACCTTGGTGGATGTCCTTCATACAGTCACTCTGTCTCAGGTTAACCTGAGACATAGGATCACTGAGAGGATAAAAGGGAGGGGATAATTTATACTGCCCTGAGTAGGACCTCTGAAGATGACTGGAGTGATAGGGTAGGTTTATATGGGAGTAGGCTGTCCTTCAGGTATGCTGTCCCCAAGCCATATAGGGCTTTAAAGGTCAATACCAGCACCTTGAATTGGGGCTGGAAGCATGGAAGCAAACTGGGAGCTAATGTAGGTGGAACAAACCTGGAATGATATGGTCCCAATGACTCATTCCAGTCAATGTTCTGGCTGCAGCCAGTTTGGTGTAGTGGTTAAGTGTGCGGACTCTAATCTGGGATAACCAGGTTTGATTCCCCACTCCTCCACTTGCAGCTGCTGGATGACCTTGGGCAAGCCATAGTTCTGATAAGAGCTGTTCTCGAAAAAGAGCAGTTTCTGTCAAGAGCTTTCTCAGCCCCACCTACCTTACAGGGTTTCTGTTGTGGGGAGGGGAAGGGAAAGGAGTTTGTAAGCCACTCTGAGACTCCGAGTGAAGGGTGAGGTATAAATCCAATCCCTTCTTTTCTTTTATAGCTTCTGGACCCTCTCTAAGAGCAGCCCATGCATAGTGTGTTACAGTACTCTAATCTCAGTATTACCAGGATATTCCACTACAGTGACAAAATCTTTTTTGCTCAGGAAGGTCAGCACTTCCACAGCTGGTGAATAGTGCACCTGGTTACTTGCTGCCACCTATATATCCAACAGAAGTTCTGGGTCCAGCAGCCCCCCTCAAGCTATGAACATATTCCTTTAGAACATGCAGCCCCATTCAGAACAAGAGACATCCCAAAACCAGAGTCAAACCTCCCCCCCCCAAAAAAGGTAACAACTCCATTTTATCAGGCATAAATTACAGATGGTTAGCCCTTGTCCATCCCAAAACTGCCTCCAGGCACTGGTTCACAGCCTCTCTAAAACCTGCTGGAAACGCCAGAGATTATACAGCCTAGCTAATAAAACCTGCTCCCCCTTGAACTTTGAGATCCCCCTAACTACAGGGAAGATGGCCTCATATTTATCCTCTCTGCAGGTCCCGCAACAACCTAGAGTGTTTACCCTGGCCAGGTGTAATGCTATGCCTTCTGCCATTTTATATGGCAGATTTAACAAGGTTTTACATTCGGCCAGATACTGCCCCTGCAGAAAGAGATGCGTGGAATCTATTTCACATGTTCTCCTGCATTGTAATCTGTATGTGGACTTATGGAATATTTATCTACATTCTATCCTAACCAATATGGTGGATTGCTCTGATGCACTCAAGGTCCAAAGACTTTTAAAAGATCTCAGTCCTGACACCACTGAGAAGGTGGCTAAGTTTCTCTGTTTGGCTTTAAAGCTGCGCCAAAGGTTCCTAGAGATATAACATCCTTATCAGCTCCTAATTGCACAATATCGAGTCATAGATTTTTATAGGTGTTTTAACTGTTTCCTAAAATTGTATAACTTGTACTGTTAAAAGGTTCCCTTGCTCGAAAGCCAGTCGAATCCGACTCTAGGGTTGCTGTGCTCATCTCTGTTTCAAAGCCGAAAAGCCAGCGCTGTCCAAAGACGTTTCCGTGGTCATGTGGCCGGCATGACTAAACACCAAGGCGCACGGAACACTGTTACCTTCCCACTGAAGTGGTACCTATTTATCTACTTGCAATTTCTTGCTTTTGAACTGCTAGGTTGGCAGGAGCTGGAACTAGAGTTGGGAGCTCACTCCGTCATGTGGCAAACGGGTCTTGAACTGCTGAACTACTGACCTTCCACAGCCTGCAGTTCAGCGTCTTAACCACTTGAGCCACCGCAGCTCCACAACTTGTACTGTTATTTTATGCCAATAAAAGCTAACTTGAACTTGAACCTGCTGGAAGCATGCGATAAAGCTGGATGTCATCTGCATATTACTGGTAACTCAGTTCAAATCTGTGAATGACCTCTCTCAGTGGCTTCATGTAGATATTAGAAAGAATGAGGGACAAAATGGAACATTGCCAGAAGCTGAGGGACTGAGCAGCACTACAGTCAGAAATCTACCCTTCAGGTAGGACTGAAACCACCACAAAATGGTGCCTCCCAGTACCAACCCTGAAGGTGATCCAGAAGGATACCACAGTCCATAGTATCAAAAGTCCTGACTCCTGATAGGTTGGAAGAACTTACTCTTATCCAGGTTAAAAAATTGCTTTTTAGCATGTTGAGAGACCAGAGGGGCATTTGCAGGCAGGCTTGGTTCGAAACCAAAACATTCTTTACTGTCCAGTGTGAGTGATAGGACAACAGGTGAGGATTGTCACGGGCTGGAGTGCAGGCAGGGCGAGAGAGGAATAGTCTGGGTCCAGTCCAAGGTCGAAAGCTGAGAGAGCAGGAAACCAAAACACCAAGTCCAAAGCAGAAACCGTAAGCGTAGTCATTAAGCCAGAGTCCAGGGGGTCAGGAGCCAAAACACCAGAGTCCAGGGCATGAATCAAGAGTGTTGTCTTCAGAGCCAGAGTCGAGGAGCCAAGAGTTCAAAGTGGGAAACAGGAATCAGGAACACAGGCGAGGTGGGTGCGGAGCGTCATCAAGTTGACTAGTTGCTAGCACAAGGGATTGACTGAGAGTGAGGCGTTAAATATCCCTAAGGGCTGTTGTCAATTACCGGCCAGCGCGTGTGTCCCAGCTCCTCTTAGGACTCAGGGCTGAGAGACTGCCTGCTGTGCAGGCGCACCTCTTGCCGTCGGGATGCCAAATCCCACCAGCGCTGATCTTGCAAATGGGCCACCAGTGGGGGCGAATCAGGGGGGCTGACGTGCGTTGCTTTGCCTCAGCTGTTGCCAGAGCAGCTTTTGCAGCTTCATTGGGGCCAGGTGTAGATTCTGCTGGAATTGAGAGCTCATTCTCAGCAATGCGCTAACTACATATAAACCAAAACATTACAGAGTTAGGGATTTTTATTCAGACTTTGCCTTATCTCAGACTATTTAGAGGAATCTGAAGGCAACAGGACGCAAGCATATACCATATCATAGCAGGCAACATGAATGATAAAGAAAAACAGTCTTGCAGACACATTCCCTACCTCCTTTCAGGCCTGTATATTTATTTTTAAAAGAAGGCATTATATAAACATGTCTCTGTAGTCGTTTAATATACATTGCATGGATGGAAGAGAAGGAGTAAACCTGTAGAATTTATTCATGGGTATAGCCAGTAGAAAGCAAAAATTTAACTTTGAAAGGCAGCTATAAAATTTGCATTTTCAAATTTATATCTCGCTTGACACCCTCTGGGCTATGACAACTAACAGATGCTTTCAATACAAATTACCACACTTATATAATATTCTGACATACCTGAGTGAATGCAAGTATTCATCTCACCTGTCAGATTTCTACAAGGGCATTTTTTTTCCTTTACGTATGCCCTTACAATTGGGTGGATTCTCCTGTCTGAACTTACCTTCAGGGAAAGTAACATAAAACATGTTTATGTACCTATTGAGAATACATACTTCTAAATTCATGCAAGAGATTACTTGTGTAGCACCATCCTGATATTTTGTGCTGTGAAAAATCTTACAATTTTGATAGCTTTTTGAGCTCAGCTTCCTAATGTACAACAAGCACATTGATCTAGCATATTCTGCTTGCCGTCAGTCCAGTCTGTTAGCCCCAGAAACAGTTGACCAGGAAATCTACAGGTATTTATTTTTGTTCATGCTACTGTCTGTTGTAAAGATGATTTAAATCTGGAATGAGAACTTCTTGATATGTAATCTCACAGTTGTTAAATGATGAGATATCTAAGGGCAGAACTGGAGGGTACAAAGTTGCCACCAAAATCAGCAGCCCCATATCTACTTTGCCCCAGTCAATTCTGTTCCAAGTTTGGGGGAGACAGCAGAGAGCACTTGCAAATAATTAGTATTTTTTAATTTGGAAAGGGTATAAATTCTGGGTTATTTATTGTTTTTGTTTTTGGGTGTGTTATTCCCTATGAGGGTCTCTTTCTTGGGAGCTGGAGTGGCTGTTTTTCAAGCAAATGACATCAAAATTTCAAGTAACCTGGTCCTGCCTGTCCATTAAAGACTCCTCTCCCCCAGATTTCAAGCAGATAAGATCAAGGGGTCCAGTTCTACAGGCCTCTGAACAAGATGCCCCCGCCATCCTACTTGTCTTCATTGTTATGTTTTCCTGGGGGGGGGGGGTTTCCATGCTTTCTCCAAGGCAAAGAAGCCAACAGCCAGAGACACAAGAGCAAGCAATGGGCAAAAGAACCAATAACCCGAACAGAACCAATGTCAAACCAGAGAATCCAAGCCAAACAATTTAAAGCAAAGGATACTGCTGCAAGCCCAACAAAACCCATGTCAAACAAGATAAAACAAGCCAAACCAAACTAGTAATATAATATCAATGCAGCCAGCCAGACCTGGCAGAAACATTTGACACAGTCACATTGTAAAACTGAACAAGTTCAGGAGACTTAAAAATGTTGGCTAGGAATATTCTCAAATATTTCCAGAATTTTGGGGGACCCAATTTTCAATATTCCAAAAAATCCTGAGTATCATCCAAATGCCCAAATATATATAAAAAAGTACTAATAATGTATTTGGGGGCTATATATTTGGACTTTAAATATCTCTATTTATAAAGTGCCCAGGGCCCCTTCCACCCATCAACCTGTTAATGCCTTCCTTCCCACCCACCAGTGTTCCCTCTAAGCTGAGTTAGTGTGAGCTAGCTCACCATTTTTTAGCCTCCAGCTCACACGTTTTTGTCTCAGCTCAGGAAGGATGGCTGTAGAGGAAACTAAGTTATGTAGTAGCCAAATCGCTTGCTCACAACTTTAATGCCAGTAGCTCACAAAGTAGAATTTTTGCTCACAAGACTCCACGGCTTAGAGGGAACATTGCCACCCACCCATCTTGTCATATACCAGCCTTCGAATCCTCCTACTGCCCACTCTTACAACCACCCATACCACTTCTACAGCCTTTCCCTGACAGCATTGAGCAGTGACTGTAGTTCGGAGTGCCACCACCATGTGCTACTCACATCGCCTTGCCCCACATTGCTGGGCAGCTTATGCAGCCACTGGAGTCAAAGCACTCACAACTAATTGGGCTGGGAAGATCATACAAACAGATGGAAGGGGAAGCATGTATGGGGTGGCCCCCATCAGAAGCCCTAGGCTTGAGCAGCTGCCACATATGTAGATGGCAGTCCCAGCCTCAGGCCAGCTAATTCCTACTTAAAGGTCATGCTCACACGCACAATTAGACCCGCCATAGGTGCGAATGCCAGGCGATTAATCGAGTCCTTGTTTAAGAACATCGGAAACAAACAGGAAAAAAAAACAACTCACAGTGACAGGCTGTGCCCACAGCTTCCAAGAACTGTGTGATCATGCAACTGCTGGTCAAATTCCTCCGGAGGAAATAGCCTCACTTCCACCCCACTTTATCTCATATGTGTGACAGCCCCCAAAACAAAACAAATTACATCCTGTTATCACAGTTAGAGTGTTCATGCTCCTACAAGTAGCAGCCAGGTCTTAGCACAATAACATCATGTCATATTGTTCTATTATTCTGTGGTTGCTGGTTGTGATGACAGCCATGTGTTCTCCATACCTAGTCCTATCACAACTACTATAGCCCCGGTCATACGAGAGGTTTTGGGCCGGGAGAGGGACGGATCTGGGGCGGAGCAAACGGGCGCGATCCCACTGCAACATCTGGGAAGCGTTGCACACCCATCCCCGATCCAGCCCTTCCACCCAAAGCACGGAGAAAAAATGGGACAGCCACATCAAGGCCTGCCGTGGGATCGCTGGTGCATCCCCAGCTCCTGGCCAAACTGTGCATGCTCAGATATGTGCAGTTCAGCAGCCTCCCCCTCCTGACTGTCTTCCTCCTCGGCATCTGATCGTGCCATGGAGCAACGGTGCTGCGGCTCAGGGGATCCGTGGGATCCCGCCGCGGCGTCTCTATTTTGGTGTGGCTCTAATTAGCTGCACTTTGGCCGGTGTTTTTCCTGCCGTGTGGCAGGGACCTATGAACCTTTTAGATGAACATTCTCAAAGTCACAATATTGTTCTATTGACTCAGCAATCTGAGCACCAGTATGATCTCATATCAAACTGTTTAAAGAATAAATCCATGAATTGATTTTTTTACTGTCTTAAGAACAACTTTGAAAGGGTGGATAAAGGAATATACCTCTTAAGCTCTTTTAAATACCTCTGTCTTAAAGCCACAGTAGAAGGCCCCGAGAATAGGTACTTATCTCACCCCTTCAGGAGGCTGTTCCACAGTAGTGGAAGAAGAATAAAGAAGGCCCAGGCCCAAGCTGTTACAGATCTCATTCTCAAGAGCAAAAGGACTGCTATGAGATCCTGTTGTGAGGAATGTGATTGCTGCATGGTTTCATACCACTTTATAGCTCCAAAACCACTTTTTTTCACTCTCAACTGTTTACTTTTCCTTGTGAAACTTTTTTTGCCTGTAGCTTTCTTTTTGCATGTGTTATTTTTAGGGCTTACAATATGATTTTTAAGCATTTGATTCTAAGCATATGATTTCTAAGCAGTTGTTTGTCATAGCTTTCCTCTTTCGTGCACTTACACAGACACTCACACACATAGCATCTCCCATGCTTTTCCTGCCTTATCTCTTCCAATTTTCCCCAAGGACTTACTCATTCTTGGTATTAGGCCATTAATGTACCCTACCTTTCAGTTAGTTCTGTAAAGAGAACAATTCTTTATTTGACTTCTAGATAATGTCTGCTCTCTTCTTTGCAAAAGTCTAAGAATCACTGAACATGACATCTATCTGCTAATTATATGAAGAAAGAGAATTTATTTTCCCTCCATAACCATACCATAAGATTCCTAACACTGTATCTGCAAATTTCAGGAAATGGAGGGTGGATATGCCAGGGGAAGGCAGAGGATGTGATATTGCTTGCAGGTAATCCTTTACTCTGTCTTCCCTAATCTCTGTGGTCTTTATCATAGAAACTAGGGGAAATTCTTACAGACCTATTAGGTAGATATCATTTTTTCTCCTTCTTCATTCCTCAGAGCAGGAAATACAGGGTGGGAGAGACTAATCAAGAAGGCTTTAAACTGACACCACAAAGGGAAGAAGATGATCAACACAGGGATTTAATGGAAGGAGAGCAAACAACAGAGGCCCACCTGGGAAGTCTGGGTCTAATGGAGCCAAGGGTGTGGGGCTTCGGGTGTCTATGTACCAGTTCCCAAAGTTTGGACAATAAGGATGAGCTTGATTTTCTAATGCAGACAGAGGGATATAATTTATTAGGCATTACAGAGACTTGGTGGGATGATTCCCATGGCTGTAATGTAGTAGTGGATGGATATGAGTTGTTCAAGGAAAACCAAAAGGGTCAAAGAGGAGGCAGAATGGTGCTGTATGTGAGGAGAGGGTTTATTTGTCAGGAAATACTAAAGGTGGAGGGTGACAGCCCAGTGGAAAGTATCTGGATGAGGATAAGGGAAGTAAGGACAAATAGTATTGTGGTTGACCTCAGCTACAAACCTCCTAACCAGAATAAGGAGGTGGATGCTGCCCTCCTTGAACAGCTTGACAGGGAATCCAAACAACCTGACCTGGTAGTTATGGGTGACTTCAACTTCCCTGATGTTTGCTGGGAGACAAACTCTGCAAAGCATCCACAGTCACACAACTTTCTGACCTGTCTGGCCAACAACTTCCTTCCTCAAATGGTGGAGCTACGAGGGGCTCAGCCATACTTAACCTAATATTGACCAACAAGCAAGAGATGGTAGATGGGGCGTAGGTGGTTGGGGACCTTAGGGGGAAGTGACCATGTCCTGCTAGAATTCTTTTTTCTGTGGGGGACCAAGGAAATTTGTAGCCACATATGTAGGGCAGACTTTAATATTAAACTCAGAGGCATGAAGAGAATAATTCCATAAGCAAGACTGCTGGAAAAGAAAGGAGCTAGTGAAGGGGGGGCTCTCCTAAAACAAGAGCTCTTGCAAGCTCAAGCCATTGCTATTCCAACAAGAAGAAAACATGGTAGGAAATCCAAAAAGCCAATATGGAGAAGTAATTAGGAACCCAGCCCAAATTGTACTTGGCATCCAGAACAGAACCTATGGTTTCTTTTGTCCACTCCTTGGAACTCTATACAGCGTTTACAAACTACATTATTTTATTCCTGATTAACCTCATCAATGCTTTGTTCTGAGGGAATCACATGTTAGCAAGCCCTCTGGGCATGGTTTTGGGTATAACTAGCCCAGCGCAGCCCCATTGCTGTGTCTGTGTTGTCTCAGGCGCCTACCAACACACAGACACACACACACACACACACACACAGTATACTGGGTCCTTCCTCTCTGCAAAGCGCTGGTCATTTTGTCATCTCTCCTTCTTCATGGACATCTTCAGGAAAGGTTGCTATCACCTCTCTCCCCATTACTTTTCCCATTCCTCTCTTTATTTTCCATAGATCTTAGATGTATGTTCCACGTGTGCTCTTTGTGTGTTAAATTCCTTAATTTCCCTTCAATAAAACATTGTCTGTTTTTACCCTTGGACTGGTTATTGAGAGCTCTCTTAAAGGGGAAGATCCCATAAACATAGATAGGAGATCCTTGCTAATACTCCACTATGACGATTTCATGTTTATTTGTGTGTGTGTGTATCTTTAAAAGTTTGGTTTACATTGCTGTGTGAAAGTCTAGTGTGGTTGAAACAGGCAAGTGGTGTGATTGGTGAGTGACAGAGAGGGGGAGGGGTTTTGGAATGGATGCTGTGTGGATGATTGGAATGTCTATCAGGGGTGACTGTTGGGTATATGACAGTTGATGCAGACAGTGGAAGTTAGTTAAGCAGTTTTGTCCTGAGGTCTCTGTGAGAGAAGTTTTCCTGTGTGGAATATAAGAGTAAAAGTCTCTGTGTTAAGCAGACAGTTAAGTTCTGTGTAAGAGAGGAGAGACCCATCCCTGTGTAGGACGAGTTAGTTCATTATATGCAAGAGTGTTACAAAGTATATGCATAAATCCCTGAGAGATAACTGAAAGTTCCATGACAGTGTGAAAGAGAAAGGAGCTTATATCTGTAAAGTGAATCTACAGTTCTTAAAAGGAGTCAAAGCTACAAAGAGTGTGATGCAGTTGACCTAAAGTACTTACAAATACCTATTTCCAAAACAGTTACAGTTTAAACAACTTCTTACTCTGTTCTTCAAATAAATCCTTTTTATTTAAGTTTATCCCAGAAGCCTGATCCATTTTTCCTCAGGAAACACAAAGTTCCTCGAAAGCCCAGACCCTGGGTCACAATACCAAAACCAGAAGAAGAAAGTATAAAGGTTTGGAAAGCCTAAAATTTCCTGGTGGCAGCCAGATTACCCAGTAGAGCAAAATATAAAGAACGGTTTTAAAGTAAAACCAGACCTCCCCAGAGAAGAGGTCGTCACATCCACCTCTCACTGAGGCCTGTCATTTAGCTAAATTCCTCCAGAGACTGAAAGCAGTGATTCACCTTTTTAAAATCTATGCTGGTAGGGGTAACAGATAGACTAGATGGACCATTGACCTAATCCAGCAGGTACAATATAGGGCTACAAGTACCAGGAATGTATAATTCAGTTTCATATGTTCATATCACTGATCATAATGCATGTTTGCTTCTCCTATGATTTATCAAATGATGGTTAATATCCATTGGGCAAAAAATGTTTGCTCCAACCAGTATTGTGAGCATTATGAAAAATAGTTAGTTGTGATGGATGGTTAAGCATGCATGATTACAAGTTCTGTAATGCATTGTCCCAACTGGCCTAACCATTAATTTTAGAGAGTGCAATATTAATCGCCCCCTTTTAAAACATTCACTTTCAGTTAAAGCACTCGTGCTCAGCACTGACAAATTTTACATGAAAAACTAGCCATTTGGCCAGGTGTTCAAACTGCAGATTATGGAAGCAGCTGCCAGAACCCATCTATAACATCAGGTGCATGATATTCATGCAATGTGTATAAGGAAAGAAGCTGGAAATTAGAATATCAAGGTTGCTCAAAGGAGACTTAAAACAAAGAATACTACTACTAGCTGGAAGGCAGCACTGTTCTGATGTGCTTATGGTGTTTTTTTCCCTTCAAGAATAACAACTAAAATTGCTCACAAATCATTCCAGGTGCATTAAATCCAGATGGTAAAAGTGTTACATTGTTTAAAACCCTCATTAATTATAAGGCAGAAAACTCTGTGACAGTTACTGTTTTAGAAAATAATTACTTGAAAAATATTGTTTTTCCTATACAAGTTAAGTCAGCTGGCAATATAAATGTTTACGCCTAAACTGATTCAGTAGAACAGCCACTACAAAATAAAAATGTTATTCTTTGAAAGTATTGACTTTGGGGCAGATGCATATGGTACATTGCTACATACCTAAGTTATATGGATTGGGCTCATGCATGACAGGCAAGAGGGCACTCCTAATGAGAGGGCTGTGTATAGTTTTGGAAAAGAGATTATATTGAAAATAGATAAGGCTTTGTAGAACCAGCCCTGTCACCTAAGTCTCAAAACACATAGCATCTACTGCTGGGAGCATTCATAGCAAGGAGTGCTAGCTTTTATGAGCGTGATGGCTCAGCCTCTCAGGAGGCAGATAGTTACATAATGTACTGACTTTAGCTTCCAAGTGCCAATCAATATATAGATTATGTGACAGTAGTCTTTCGTCTTGAATTATGAAAGCATAAATGACAGTTGCAAAGTTTGAGTCCCAAACAAATTATTGCAGTCCTTTTGGCAAAGTTTAGATGAAGGAATAGTACTGGCCATTGCTGAAACCTGAAGGTCCAGGTGCAGCAGTGGTGTAGGAGAAATTGAACACCAGTTATGATGAGCTTTAGCTTCCAAGTGCCAATCAATATATAGATTATGTGACAGTAGTCTTTCGTCTTGAATTATGAAAGCATAAATGACAGTTGCAAAGTTTGAGTCCCAAACAAATCATTGCAGTCCTTTTGGCAAAGTGTAGATGATGGAATAGTACTGGCCATTGCTGAAACATGAAGGTCCAGGTGCAGCAGTGGTGTAGGGTTTAAGAGGAGAGGAGAAATTGAACACCAGTTATGATGAGTTGCCTCCTCCCAGAGGTTACCCCAGTTTTGAGGAGTTGCCTCCTCCCAGAGGTTATAAAGCCTGAGGTTCCCCCCCCCCCAAAAAAAATCAGCATGAATTACCTCACTTGCAACTTATCTATTACTGAAGCAGAACTTTAGGACATTTTTTTATCATAGGATCCAGTCAAGGTTGCCAGCTCTGGGTTGAGAAATTCCTGTAGATCTGGGGATAAAGCCTGGGGAGAGTGGGTTTGGGAAGAAGAGGCACCACAATAGACTGTAATGCCATAGAGTCCTCCCTCCAAAGAAGCCACTTTCTCCAGGGGAACTGTCATCTGGGAATCAGTTGTAATTCCAGGAGATCTTCAGGCTCCACCTGGAGGCTGGAAACCCCACCCTGTGCTAAATAGAAAAGAAATGTGGAAGTGTGTTACAGGCATATTAACTGCTCTGAAATTTGGATAGTTACATTAGTTTCATACTGCAGGATGCCTTAAAGATGTAGGAAGCATTAGAAATGCACAAAACATTGTAAAATATTTTTTCTGAAATTATTTTCACTTTCTGAACAATGGCTTGTGAGCTTGGGAAAGATCCCCAATATTTGTTTTGAACAGTTGCTGTGCATTGCATGTGCAATAGGCACATGTACAGATTCCCTTTCAAAATAGAAAAGCCAGCTGGTGTCATTATATTTGTTGAATTTTTCACATACAGAGATCTGAGTCAGTAAGAAGGCAAATAGGTTTTCTGGAGGTTTGCTTTCCAGGGATTGTATCCAATGCTTTCCAACAGGGCTTCTGGGACATGCCAAAGTGTACAAAAGAGAGAATCTTCACTTGAACCAGGAGAGAACAACACTGCTGGCATTTAATATCAAAAAGGTGGCAGAGCAGGTTTTAAACTAAAACCAGATGGGAACTGAACTTAGGAGTTCATCAAAGAAGGTTGAGGGGGAGCACTAGGGAACTGTTCTAGTCTGAGTTTCTGAAAAAAGGACACATAAGCCCCACAGCAGCAAGGAGGGCAGTGTACTACAGTATCCTTGCTACAAAAATATGCAAAGGTTCAGGTGAACACCCTATTTCAAGCTTAAAGCACCTTTAAACAACCCAAACAGTTATGAAGGTACAAAACAAGATGGGGAATTATCCAGTGTTTTGCATGAAGTGCCACAGGTATGGTTAGCTGCCCTATGGATGTGTTCTCAATGCATGGGGCTCTTGGATCTCAGGGGAAAGTTTGCTCCCTTAAGGTTAAGATTGCTGACCTGAAGAAGCTGAGGGAAAGAAAGAGGTTTGTGGCCCAAACTTGCCTGCCTGGTGCGAAGATTATAGGCATCACTTGGTTTTTAGATAGGTGGATAGATAGTGCTGGGGAGGAGTCAGCAGTCATGGTGCATGTTGTACAGTGACATTGGGAACAGTACTGGCATGGTCCTGCAAGGGGAAAAAAAGTTACTAGGCAGAAAGTTAATTCCAGGATCTCAAATATAGCATTCTCAGAATTACTACCAGTTCTACATACAGGGCCACCTAGATATGCACAGATAAGGGATGTCAATGTGTGAATGAAAAAGTGGTGCTGGAGGAAGGGTTTAGATTAGTTAGGGACTGGGAACCTTTTGGGACATAAAGTGTACAAAAGACAGAGTCTTCACTTGAACTAAAAGGGAACCAGGCTGCTGCCATTTAATAACAAAAAGGTGGCAGAACAGGTTTTAAAGTAATCCCAGGGGGAAAGACAACAGGAGCCAGAAAGCCTCCAGTTCAGAATAAGTCATTCCAAAGGGGCAATAGTGTAAACAACAGAATTTGGGAGTGAGAATAGGAGAACAAAGGAATGTAATGTGTGGAGAGAAAGAAGCCAATGGAGGTGAGGGCTGTTGAAGAGGGAAATGTTTTAGGTGTATATTATATGCCAATTCTAGAGGCCTCTGAGCCAAGATGAGGGAGCTGGAGTGCTTGGTGCTAAATAAAAATGTTGATGAAGTGTGTGTCTCAGAAACTTGGTGGAATGAAGAAAATCCCAGGGTATAATTTCTATAGGCAGGACAGGGATGTTACTCAAATCAGCATGCATATGAAGGGGCTGTAATATGCAAAGCAAAAGGGGCCTGATTCAATGCGGCCCAAATTTTGCAGGGCCAGGCGGGGGAGGGAGATCCAGCCAGAGGCAGGGTGTGGGGTAGTTGGTGGAGTGGTGGGGAAATTAGGACTTCCCTCCTCTCCCCATGGCAAATAACAGGGGATGACGGCGTGGCCAGGGGAGGGCTTGGGTAGGGGGAGTAGGCCAGCCACCTGCCATCCGCCTTCATCCTTTGTCCGGCTGCGGAGCAGCTCACCCACCCACCCCTCCCTAAGCATAGGTTGTCAGGTGTTAACATGTATAGCTGGTAAGGGGGCGGGGTGTAGGGTTCTGTTAATAAGCTTATAAAGGTAAAGGTTCCCTTGATCAAAAGCAAGTCGAATCCGACTCTAGGGTTGCAGTGCTCATCTCCATTTCAAAGCCGAAGAGCCAGCGCTGTCCGAAGACATTTCTGTGGTCGTGTGGCCGGCATGACTAATGACCAAGGCGCACGGAACGCTGTTACCTTCCCACGGAAATTCCTTGCTTTCGAACTGCTAGGTTGGCAGGAGCTGGGGCCAGAGACAGGAGTTCACTCCATCATGCAGCTCACTTGGGTCTCGAACTGCTGAACTACCGACCTTCCACAGCCTGCAGTTCAGCGTCTTAACCACTTGAGCCACTGTAGCTTATAGTATGATGTTATTAGCCAAGAGACATTGCTTGATATATTCTATGCATTACTTCTTGTCACAACTTTAGTGGTAACAGTATGGGGCTGGATCCATTTGTGGAAATCAGCCTGTGTGCCATTTCCTGGACATGGGGACCTCTCAAGGGGTCTTGGCATGAGGAATGATGAGAGCAAGCTTATTCAAGAACTACCAGAGATTACCTTCATGACCAGATGGCAGGGGAGAACAGTTGTCTGTGTGCACTCCAGCAACCTGCCATCCTGCTTTCGCTACCCGTGCCGCCTGGCTGGGTGTTTGGGGGGGTACATTGACTGGCAGAGGGCCAGCTGATGCACTGGATCTGGTGGACCCATGCTGTGCCAATGCTTCTTACAGCTGTAAATAAAGATGTGGCAATTTATTCCATATATTTGTTGAATTAAGTGGTGTGTGTGTGGTTCTTTAATTCAGGTCTGTCTACAGCCAACGGGAACTCCCCTCCCCCATAAGAGCTAGAGCTAACAAAGTATCCCTTTTCTAGCATGAAGCAAATGAGTTTAGTTTGGGTATTTCAATACTTGCAATCTAGACTCTGTATACTAAGGTACAGAATCAGACGAACACTCAAAAGAATGAGGGGGGGATAAGCTTCTTAAACAGAAATGATTTTGTATTTAATAACTGAAAAAGAAACCAAATTAAATTAAGTAATTTTTACAGTAAAGGAAACTGCACAGTGATAGATACAGCACAAAACCTTCCCCTAGAAAAACTGCCTACCTGCTTGGGGAATAGAGCTTAAAGGCAGAAAACAAGACATATGAGCCTGCTCCTGGAAAGAAGGGGGCATTGTCCTCAGTGATGATGAAGCAGCATTGGGGGGTGAAACTGACCAGGCAGGGGAAGGAGCAGAGAAGCAAAAGGCCAAGTGAGATGCTTTGGTAACAGCATGCACTCCAACCAGTGATAAAATGTGGGGCTGGGAGGTAAATCTTTTTACTCTTTTGCTGAGAATGAGACAGGGAAGGGGTGTTGGCACTGAAATATGTAAGTAATAAAAATTCAATCTTCCAAAGATGACCCAGTCTAAAAAGGAATCCTTTATCTGTATTGTGGAGGGGAGTTTTTCCGTTGTGCATTAAGAGTGTCTACATGCTAGTGTTCCCTTGTGGAGATTTGAAGTTAGATATGGCTGGGTACTTTCCATGATTGGGGAAGGGTAGGAATCTTCATCTCCAGTTGTTAAAATTATGAAGAAAATCATTGGAATCATCCCATTGCTTATTGTTTTGGAGATCTGGGTCATTAGTTAGGATAAAATTATCTCGGAAGAGGCTCTGAGGTCCTTGGGGGAAATGATCCTCGACTGAATTCCTCTTAGGGTGGGTATTTGCATGACTGACTGAGGAAGAGCCCTGATTTATGTTCTTGGCATGACTCACTGCCATTTGTTATTAGTTTAATTCAGCTCCTTCTATCAATCCTGTGCTCACACTGAGGTGTACACATGTACAAAAGTGGAAAACAGGTCATGGCACAAATGGGAGACCCTTGGGGGTGAGAGCCTTGGGACATGGTGGAGGAGGTATTGTGTTATATATCAAAGAAGGCATGGAATAAAGTAAGTCAGAAAACAATTGTAAGGAACTCCCTAACAGAACCAATATGGGTGGAAATACATGGCCGTAAGACTTAAAAGTGTGTGGGAGGTACTATTGTTCAAAAGAGAGACAGGATGCTGGACTAGATGGATCACTGGTCAAATCCAGCAGGACCCTTCTTAGGTTCTTATGCTGATTAGGGAAAAGACAGGGAAAAGACTGGAGAGTATCCTGCATGTTGTGTTACAGAGTAATTACAAGGAGCGGTTTGTGAACCTGTAAATTGTCAGTTCTTTAGGGGCTCTTTGTTCAAGAAGCCTTGTTTCTACCTCCTGAATTCCCCCCCCCCAAATCCAAATCTAAATAATTTGTACACTTACATAATGTTTGTCTAGTTTAAGTCATCTGATTTTTAACTGATTAACTGTGTTCCTTTACATGATGTAATGAAAAAAAAAATCTTTCTACAGCCCAGGGGTATGAATGAGCAGGCATAATCCTCCATTGTTTGGTTCTGGTCCCTAAGGCAAACTAGAATTTTAATCCCTCCTCTGAAAATCAATGGCCCTTAAAAGTATCTTTCTTCTATTCTACTTTAGCTGCCTTCATATATTAGTAAAACTGAGAATTTCCTCCCTATCTATAATGGATTTCTCTATGCTGCTCTTAAATTCTTTTATTTATTAGATTTTTCGTCATCACTCACCTGAAGGGTCTTGTGGTGACTTACAACATTAAAACCATTAAGGTAAAAACAACATAAAACAAATAAATATTAAATATGAACATTAAAACATTAAATATGTGACTATCACTATACCACTGGTGTTATCCATGCTACCAAAGGCTTTTTACTGATCTATGTGACCTGGCTGGCTTTTTTTTTTAACTAATCAGTATCACTTGTCTAGGTTTGTTTTAATCAGCAGTTATAGTTGTTCTTTCTTCATATATAGAGAAACACACATTCCCTTTGCCTTAAGCGGGGAGGAAAGGTCAGTTCTGAACTCCTGTCAGGGAAATTAGCTCTATACAATTATACTTCACATCCCTCTGACCTATTAATTAAACAAAGGCATGATGGACCACCATTTGCAGCAATACAAATTACAATGTAACACTAAGATTGAATCCCTGGAGAACCATACTCAGCAAGAAACTGTAATGACATCCTAAGTAACAAAATAAATATATAAAGGGGGGGGGGAGATATTACATGGGAAAAATCAAATGACAAAATTTGATAGAAAAACTTCTGCTCAAACTTTGACATGGATTCAAATGTAAACACAGTGCTGTCTTGTCTGGCAGCACAAAAGAACTCAGTATAAACTTATTCAAGTTGAACTGATTAACATAATTTCCTTTATATCATTGTAAACCAAAATTTCACCTAAAATAGAACGTAGATAGTTTGGACATTCATTCACAAGCAAAAATAATTTCCTTTATATCATTTTAAACCAAAATTTCACCTAAAATAAAGATAGTTTGGACATTCATTCACAAGCAAAATATCTGAGGGAGTAAGAAAAGCTCAAATAATTTCAGGTAGACTTTCTCAGAACAGGTGGATGGTTCTGCACATCCTTACAGTAACTACTCATAAACACTTTTTAGGGCCTTTGTGACATGAATGAATGGAAATACTTGAGCAATCCTGATAATATCTTCCAGGAGATGCAGTCATACATGATGACCAAGCATACAAAATGTACTGAAAGATGTAATAGGATCAGTAAGGCACAAGTTACCTCTATTCTTCTCTAGGTGGAGGTTGTCACTCACTGTGACCAATGCAGCATCGGTTCTATAGGAAGGTCAAAAGCCAAACTGGCAGAGTCAATGAAGACAAAATAATTCACGTGTACTTAACTGTCTGGTTCAGTTGAAAAAATCCTGTTTCTTATATGATTTCTCCACAGGACAAAACTGTAGACATGCTTTTTTTTTTTTTACTAACCATGTTAACAAAATTGTTCCTTTTTTGTTAAAAGTTTCAGTTCTTACAATTTGAAATAAAAACCTTTATAAGCCACCAAAACAAAATCAGGAATGTTCAACATGTAATTTTATACACTGTCCAAAAATTAAGTACAAGAAAGGATATCAAATACAACAATGTATTAGAAACTATAAATTGAAAACAGTGGCTGAACCCACAATATGAGAAATTATGTAACAAACATACAATTATAAACAATGTTAAATATACCAATAATGACTGTATATAATGACTGTACATATACTGTATATAAACATACCAATAATGACAAAGGAATAAAGAGGAAAACAATTGGCAGTATAAGTCTACAAATCCATTGAACAGTGTGCAAGTGGAGTTAAAACACATGAACAGATGTTTTGAGTCAATCTTCACCAGAATTTTTCTGTGCTGTCCTGTTGATTCAGACCATCTGTAATTTTAATGACAACCATTAATTCTAAACAAGGAGCCAGAAAAGGTCTCCTGCCCTTGTAAATGCAAAGTAATATCGTTTGACCCATGCCTCAGATCTGATATCCCTTTGGACACACAAGGTAAGTTGATACACTGCTTTATCCCTCTTCCTTTCCTACTTGCCTTCTCTCTCACTCACTCCTCCCCCCACCACTTTAGTGGGGTACTTAGCTTTCTGCCCTTAATGCTGGGAAACAGTCTCATATCTGTTCCATGCTCATGATAAATAGTTAAATTTTTTGTTCAGCTTCTCTGTATTCTTTCCAAGATTACAGTTGTGTTTCACCACCTACTCACAGATTGTTATTACTAGTGCACAGTTCATTGAACTGATTAGTCAGTGTTAAAACTGAAGGCCACAGCTCCCGAGATAAAGAACGAGGGACTGTATGGAGGAAGACCACTTCACTGAACAGGTGAATCTGGATCTGGACTAGAGAGTAGGCCATGTTCACACATGTCCCTTGCCATAAATGGTTACAAAAGAAAATATATATTTGAATTAAAAGGTCAAAAATCTGAAATGGCCAAGGTATATCTAAAAAAATGCAAGTGATGCCTAAATTCATATATTCTTAAATTGCAAGCTATTATTGACTAGACTAAATAATTATATCATTAAAACTCTTGTTACTTTAGAATAAAGTCTAGTGCTTAAACAATGTAGATGTTACAGGGACCACAGAAAGACTTGTTTCTCCTGTGAAATAATGTAGCTATGTTGGATGAATAAAATACACAGTCCCCAGATAAGTTGGGTTCAAATTACTCAAAGATGGTGTATTTATTCATGTATTGATTATATTCATGCACCTCTTGTTTGCACAAGGGTTTCCAAAATTGTTTACATTATAATGGTAAACAATAATAGCTAATGGGATGGGAACCTCAGCTCCAGCTAACACATGATGGAAGAGTGCCCATTCCCTGATTTCTCTCCCTCTGGCTTCAGACTATAACACAGAAATGTATGTAACCAAAACATGATCACCATTCACAGGATGGCAGTGCATTCCTAAACAGAGTTACACCCTTCTACTCCCATTAACTTCAATGGATGTAGAAGGGTGTAGCTCTACGTAAAGCTGTATTATAGTAAATAAACCAAAATTCATTACTGGGGGGGGGATGACACTACCATTTCTATCTTATCTGATATCAACTGTCTTATAACAATTTTAAAAAGAAGAGTGAACGAGAAAACAGAAACTTACTGTCAAACTGAGCAACTCATTTTCTCTTGTACCTTAAAATCCAGATATGCAGGCTATAAAGCTTCATGTATGCAGAAAACTAAGGGCCCTGATGTCATATGGTAAGTACACGAAGCCCTATCAAAAACATAATTTATTTCGAAATCTCTTAGATTTTGGTACAACAGTAAAGAAACAGAACTTTATGTAATCTGTGATGGAAATTTATATCATTAGAGTCTAGATCACATTTCTCATATGGAGATATTCATGTGCACACAAGCATCTATATATAGACACAGAAAGAATTCCATATTTCATTATACTGGCATTACATATTTGGACTTTATTATGAACAAGAACTAATTTGTTATATGGGATGCAGCTTTCTAATGAAAGTGTTACAGTATCAGTCATGATACAGTGTTTGGTACCTAACAAGTGAGTGACACCTACTGGTCAAATATTATTGCTTTTCTGATATTGCATTATAGACTTGATTTGTAATTCTCATTTCATTATTAGAAGAATGAGGTGTTGAGAAGGTTCTACTATCAGAAGTCCTGTTTATGAGTACAGTTGAATGGACTGGCAGTCCATTCACTGGGTGGATTTCAGTGGAGGAAAAACTTGTGGAACACAGGAAAAAGCTGCCATAACTTTGCTTGAGGCAATAACATTGACAGCAATTACAGTGTTCCTTTCACTTTTGAGGAGAACTGTGGTTACAGAAATAAGTGTTTCTCTAAGCATGGGGAGCAAAGGTGGAATACTGAGGATTAAGAGGATTTTTAAAAACTTTATGTCTTTCAGAGATACATTATATGTTTTCCAACTCTTACAGTTCTGTGCAGCAGAAGAAAGAAAATAGCAGTGCAATCCTAAGAACACTTTCCTGGGAGTAAGCCCCATCAAATAGAATTGAGCAGGGATCTGAACAGATCTGTTTAGGATAGTCTGTTAGAGAATTGGTATAAAGGGCCTTCTCTTTGCCTTCTCTTTGCATTTTGATGAAGTTAAATTTGTCTTCTGGTTAGGGAGCTGTACTTTCACCTCCTGCTGCCTGGGAGGTGAGTTTAATGGGAGGGGAAGAAATTACATCAAACTCAAATCTGAGAGTTTTAAGAACTAAACACCATTCCTGTGTGGTTTACAGAATAGATGTACCATGAAAATCACAGACAGTATTTTGAGGGGAAGGGGGGGGGTCAAAAGTACCTCAAATGTACCTCCCTCCTAAATCTTTTAGCCCTCCACAAGACTCATTTGTTTGTCCCCTCCAAGGAAACTCTCTGACTCACTGTGCTGTTTAGTGGACAGTGAAATGCAGAAGGGCAAAGCCTAGTGCATAGTTTAGCATGTGCCCTTGAAATGACTGAATTTGGAGCCCTCACTTCACCTATCTCCCAGGGAGCAATGGAGGAGGTGATGTATTTTTTTTCCTTTCCTTCCTTTCTTGCTTCATAGTGGTTATGTGGCCAGGCAAATTCTCAGAGCATCCCCAGTAAAAAAGGTTTCTGGAAAACCAAGTGACTCATGGTGAAACTTAAAAGTAGCCATGAAGCGCCAAGTTCACTTTGCCTTCCTTCCTGGAGTTTAGTTTCTCCCCCCCCCCCACTCATTTGTGGCTGAGAAGTCTGTTAAATGTCCTAAGAGATCAAGCAAATATTATGGCTGGTAGCAAAAAAACCCCAAAACATTAAGTGTAACCAGTTTGTGAGCTGTTTGCAATGTTTGCTGGGCCAATTAAGTAATCCTGGGATGGGCTCACCATAATCACTTTCCATTGAGTAATGTATGATTGCTTGATGACCTCATTTGTGGTGAAGATCACATCTCTTTCCACTCCTTCAGTTGGGACTTGCATTGACAGGCACACACACACACAGAACAGCCATTTTCAGTGCAACACCAAAGATGTCTATCTGTAAGGATGCCAGTTTCTTGTTTGCACTGGCTTACATGATGAATCTACAAACTTCTCCCATGACACCACAGACCACTGTGTGTGTATAAAGTGCCATCAAGTTAATTTATGGTGACTCTAGAGGGTTTTCAAGGCAAGAAACAAAAACAAAGGTGGTCGGCCATTGTCTGCCTCTGCATATCAATCCTGGACTTTCTTGGTGGTGTCCCATCCAACTACTAATCAGGGCTGACCCTGCTTAGCTTCCAAGATCTGATAAGAATTGGCTAGCCTAGACCATCCATATTAGTGCCCACAAAACACTATGGATATACAAATCCTTCTCCATTTTGATGACTATTTCTGCTTTATTGAAACATAATATTGTACCTTTGGAAAGATTGTCCATAGAAACATCTCTGCAATTTTTGCAAGGTGAAATAT
>NW_015174880.1:194106-198225 GCF_001447785.1 Gekko japonicus | reverse complement strand
ATGCGGCAATGCCAACAAAGCAAGGGGTTCCCAGTAATACCAGGGTAGTCAAGAGTGCCCAGCAGAACCCAGTGCCACTGGCACTGTAAGCTTAAAAGGAATGATCACAAAGCACAAAGTCACAAATCCAAGCAAGATAGGTGGGATTTTGCAAGCTCTATGCAAGAAAACGGGTAATGAACAATGCTCCCTCTAAGCTGTGGAGGCTTGTGAGGACACAGTAAAGAACCCAGAAGGACTTGCATGGGAAATCTAACTTACCCCCGTATCCTGTTCCCTATACTATTTCTTTCTTCCCTGAAACGCGCACATCTTTCCCTGCCTTTCTCTTTCCCACCTACCAAACAACTACTGACCCCCCATCCTCAGCTATATTTGTTACTTGCTTCATTTATATCCTGCCTTTCTCCACAATGGGGACCCAAAGCAGATTACTTCATTATCCTCTCCTCCATTTTATTCTAACCCTTTGAGATAAGTTAGGCTGAGTTTGTGTGACTGGCTCAAGGTCACTCCATTCATACAATGGCAGAATGGGGATTTGAACCTGGGTCTTTCGGATCCTAGTCTGAAGCTGTAACTAGTACAACACACTGGCTTTCATAGGATGACTGCTGCTGAACAGTATCAAGCAGCCAGCCCTGAGTGAGTCATGCCAGTCATGTGGTATCAAAGTGCCCAGGGGTTGTTGCCAGGCCTAGACTTGATGACTCCTTCTCTCAAAGGCCCAAACAGCTTTAAAATGTGCCCTGTTCCCTTCCCACTGCCTGTAACTAACAGAAATGAAGGCCTCAACTGGCAATTGAGGGTTTTCAAGGCAAGAAACAAAAACAGAGGTGGTCGGCCATTGTCTTTCTTGGTGGTGTCCCATCCAACTACTAATCAGGGCTGACCCTGCTTAGCTTCCAAGATCTGATAAGAATTGGCTAGCCTAGACCATCCATATTAGTGCCCACAAAACACTATGGATATACAAATCCTTCTCCATTTTGATGACTATTTCTGCTTTATTGAAACATAATATTGTACCTTTGGAAAGATTGTCCATAGAAACATCTCTGCAATTTTTGCAAGGTGAAATATTGTGTTCCCAGTAATTCATACTCTAGTTCACTTCATAGTGTGTCCAGTAGAACCCAGTGCCATTGTAGTAATGCCAGCTCAACAAGACTGATGTCAAACACAGAATCACAATCCAAATGGGGGGGGGGTGTTGGAAGCACAGCAGAACCATTGCAATGTACTAGTGCCCAGCAGGACACAGTGCCAATGTGGCAATGCCAACAAAGCAAGGGGTTCCCAGTAATACCATTGTAGTCACAGAGTGCCCAGCAGAACCCAGTGCCACTGGCACTGCAAGCTTAAAAGGACTGATCACAAAGCACAAAGTCACAAATCCAAGCAAGGTAGGTGGGATTTTTCCAAGCTCTATGCAAGAAAACCGGTAATGAACAATGCTTCCTCTAAGCTGTGGAGTCTTGTGAGGACACAGTAAAGAACCCAGAAGGACTTGCATGGGAAATCTAACTTAGCCCCGTATCCTGTTCCCTATACTAGTTCTTTCTTCCCTGAAACCCGCACATCTTTCCCTGCTCTTCTCTTTCCCACCCACCAAACAACTTACTGACAACAACCCTTTGAGATAAGTTAGGCTGAGTTTGTGTGACTGGCTCAAGGTCACTCCATTCATACAATGGCAGAATGGGGATTTCAACCTGGGTCTTTCAGATCCTAGTCTGAAGCTGAAACTAGTACAACACACTGGCTTTCATAGGATGACTGCTGCTGAACAGTATCAAGCAGCCAGCCCTGAGTGAGTCATGCCAGTCATGTGGTATCAAGGTGCCCAGGGGTTGTTGCCAGGCCTGTACTTGATGACTCCTTTTCTCAAAGGCCCAAGCAGCTCTAAAATGTGCCCTGTTCCCTTCCCACTGCTTGTAATTAACAGAAATGAAGGCCTCAACTGGCAATATTGTTATTGCTGTCTAGCAACAGCCACTGAGGGCTTTTGTTCCTTAAAACTGCAGGACTGATTCTGTCCTTGTTTATTGACTTTTTACAGGTATTACTCTGCATAACAAATTGCATGCTTAATATTAAAGAGATAACTGTCAGTTTTGCAAGCAGTCATCTACTGAGATGAATGGCTCCTTCAAAACATATCTTGCATTAAGCCTCTGTACAAATAAAGAATTAAGAACAAAGATATCCATTTATATTGAATAGTTCATAAATACTACAGGCTTTGAGAGGGAAAAACTCACCAATTTAACTTTTTCTCCCTACCCTTTAATGGATTATGATTCATCTGTCTTAGGGTGAGACATATTATTAATTAGTGTGACCAAACACTTGCAGGTGTTGGCTCTATGCTTGCAAATATTCTCAGGTTTTCAGTACAGAGCAGCCAAAAGCTTATTAAGAAACACGAATAACACCAATTAATTTGCTCCAGCAAGATGTGTAAGTTCAGACTCAGTTAATAACAGACTCTAATTGTGATGATATGATGGATCTGAGCTAGAATATCTTTAGGTCAGCAGTATGTCAGGGGCTAGCCAATAAGAAAATGTATTTCCCATCTTAAACTAAGTGGGTTGGCTGTCAGTTTGTTTACAAGTTCAGTTAAAGGTTCTTTAAAGCCTTCATGACCTAGGACACACATGTCTAAATTACCTTCTGCTCTTATATGTTCTTATACACCACCTATGGTCCTTCAGGTTGCCACCTACAAGCTTTTGCACTCAAGGTGGTCAGCACGGTGTCAACCAGAGCCTGTTCCTTTTCCATTGCAGCATCTACTCTGTGGAACAGGCTCCCTGAGAACGTGTGGGGAGCTCTGTCATCAGAAATCTCCAGGAGATGCTGCAAGGTCATCTTATTCACTAGGGCTTCTAATGGGTATAAAATACAGGCATCTTTGGGGGGAGGTAGAGGTTTTATTCTATTGGTTTTAAACTGTAATGTTACAACTGTGATGTGTGAGCTGCCTTGAGCCACAAGGAAAAGTGAGATATAATTAATAAATAAAATTCAGAAAATGTTGTTGTTGATTGGGCTTGATGTGTTTCATAATAGCTTATATGAAACTGGGGGGAAAAGATGGTAAGTAGCAAAGACAGACTCTCATGTGCTTAAGTAGGAGATATTTGTTCCTGTATCCAGGACCAAAGATTTATTATTTTTTTAAAAATGTATATATGGGTTGAGCTAGGATTCCATCGATGGCCGAACGTCACAAAACTTCCCTCCAATGTTAGCGTGGCTTATCACCAACAATTGGTCTGTTGCTCACCAGCATTTCAGGCACCCCCACCCTAGCTCCAAATTCAGCTGGTATAACATCCCAACTCCTTTATGCTATCTTGTATATCTGTGCCCAAAGGCCCCAAGCTTCATCACTATGTGTGCTGCTTAGAAACAAGGGAGACCCCTCCCCAACCTTCAGCCTAACACTGATATTTTCATAGCAGCTCCACAACCTTGCTTCTCATTGTCTGAGCTGCAATTGGTGCAGTCTTTCCAGAAGAACACAGCCTCATCCTTCCTTCCTTATTGTGGTGTGGGTGAATGCACCTCCAGCTTATTATGATTTCTGGAAATGAACTCATTTACAAAAAGCTATCTGGAAGATCCAGTCGAAAATTATCTTAGACAATTTCAGCATATCACAATCTACCCATCTATTGCTACCTTGTTTTGGGGGGGCTATCTCTGGCCTTTTCTACACTGACAGCTTGCTCTAGAGAATCTGAGGAGTCAATCCTTAAGAGCTGACTTTGCAGTCACATGCATTCCCTATGCACTGGTTTTCCCCCCTCTGGTTTATTTATTTGTGTATTTTGTATGTATTCTGCATCTACAAGCAAAACCCACATTTTTGCCTAATTAATATGGATTCAATGAGACCAGTTTTACTAGAAGATCCCAAGGGGAGGAGATCTACAGCCAGCTAGGAGATAGAATAGTTCCAACTTGAGGAGGCTGCCACCAGACAGCTGAGACCACAAGGAAGAAGAAGAGGAGGAAGAGGAGGAGATTTGATTTTTACCCCGCCCTTCACTACCCGAAGGAGTCTCAGAGTGGCTTACAAACTCCCTTCCCTTCCCCTCCCCACCA
>NW_015174880.1:186406-193929 GCF_001447785.1 Gekko japonicus | reverse complement strand
TTTAGAAAACTGCCCCCCCCCCACTTCAGTTACTGCGGCATTGCCAGTACACAATCCCCCAGCTGCACAGGAGATCTTGACAGGACACTCCCCCCCAACCCACCCATTGCTTTGGGAGGTGGCAGGGGAATGGCAACGAGTATAGCGCCAGCCAGCTTGGAGGCACCAATCCCCACCATGCAAGTAGAGCATTAAAAAAAACTATTAATGAGGTAGGGAGAGCTGAAGAGAATCCTAGTTGAATGTTTCTGGCATTTTACTCTGACAGGGCCTGATAACACAGAGAATAGAACACTGTGTCTATAGGATAAAAAGAAAAGAAGAAAGTCACACTGATGCCCTAAGAACACATACAAACACACCTTGTAATTCAGTAATTTTTTTTTCACCAGTAATCAGAGTTTAATGATAAACTCATCACTGAGTTAAAACATCATTAAACTCATCCCTGGGTTTATATATATAGACTGTTTTTAAAAAATGTACCAGCTCACCACAGAACTTGAACTCACAGCCCTTGTATGATGAGCACAATCAACTCACTGAGCTAACTTGCTGTTTTGTATAAGACCAAGAGAAAGGCAGGCCCAACACCTCCCTCCCTCCTTCTGTGATTCTGCAAAAGGAAAGGGAAGGGAAGGGGGAATCCAAACCCACACAGACACATTTGGAATCAGGGAATTCCCTAGTCCTTTATAGTTACTTATTCCTTTTTATGCTCTCTCTGGCTTTTTAAAAGTTTGCCAGAATGGGAGGACATGTCCTCTTTTGTCTTTGGAGAAGGAGAGAAAGAAAACAGGATGGAAATAGGGGCTGGGGGAATGGACGGAGATCAGTGAAGCCATGTCAACTAGTCTGCTTATTGTTCACTGAAAATTGATAGTGGAGAGAGCAAAAGTTCAGACACAAAACCACATCTAGATAACCCATGGTGACTGTGGAGTCAACCCTGAATGGCCATAAAGCAATGCAGAAGGTCCCAAGTAAACTGATGCACAAGGGGAGTGTGAACAGCATGCACTGCAGAGGGATATTTCCATTCCGATGTGGCTGTGGTAAAACTGTGAGGGAAAATAGGAGTGCAGAATCTCCCTCTGCCTTTTCAAAGAAAGCAGCAATTGGCTACAGACTAAAAAGCAACACTTCTCTTGCTAAATCACAGTACTACAAATTTCTTTAAAGCTCCTACAAAACACACAGCTGGGAAATAGAGTGGTGCACAACAGCCAGAATATTTAGCCCCTTTCCTCACCAACTAATGTTTCTAAATAGGACAATCCAAAATTTTCCATAAACATCTAAATTCTCTTTTGGAGCACAGTCCCTAATAATATATTATTTCTTACTAGAACAGCTTTGCAATAACAACATTGTTTTGTTTGGTGGTCTAGTACAATTTTGTACAACTTGTGAATGTCAGACTAAACACTGCTCACCAGCTGTGTTTTGTGCCTTATCAGGTGTGGAACAACTATCTCCTGCCTCCCATTTTTGCAGTCCTAGGCAGCAAAAGGAAAAAAAAAAGTTTATGGACTCCTCAGTATATGGCTGGTAGGCAATATTTAGCTTCGTGCATCACAAGTTATATTGCTTGCCTTTCTATTTTCTTTGGAATAAGGGATCACCAAATGTAGTGACCAGTTTATAGGGTTTTCATATGCTGGCAGGAAGTAGAAAAACAGTGAGATATTAATTGTAATACACAGGCCTTTATTTTAATTCATAGGTCTGACCTTGGGTGAGATCTCATAATTCCCTTGTGTATATCATACTTTTTCCAGTATGTACATGTATGAAGGACTGTTATCTCTGTAAGACACGAGGAAAGTTAATATTCATGTTGGTCCTATAATCTATGATGTTTAGAGGAAATCATTATACACTTACAATAGAATAAATGGACTGGTACAGTATAATCCCCCCCCCCCACTTTACTGAGAAGTCTCGATGTTTCTTCCCACCAAGAAAAATGTTATGCAGATATTTGTTGCAATGTGAAATTTGGTTCACTGAATCAAAGTTATGAGAACAAGACAAGTAAAAATACACCAAGGGTAACTAACTGTTCTTTTGATGTTGATGGCAATGACAGCGATGGTGGTGATGATGTAACAATGATGTATCCAACACAACAGCATTCACATTTCTGGATGGGGTTGTTGATCCCTGACAATTCCTCTCTCTTACTGCACAACTCCCCCTTGCCATTTATACTTTTCATGGGATTCCACTGACCCCATCGGGAACAAAATTTTGAGAGGTGTGGGCTCAGGGGTTTGTTGTAGGAGGGAAAATTGGGAATGCCCTGCTACACAGTCTGCAGATGCCTATTAATTGTATTTTAACTTTAGATCTCTAACAATGATGATGAATAAGGTCACAAAGATTATTTCCCCTTCTTTGTGTTCTGTTTTCTTAGCTTTGGAATTTCTCCATAGAGCAATTCCTGCAAATGGTAATTCTTGTAGAAAAATGTTAGCAGTGAAATATAATTGAATATTAAACATCAGAAGATTAGCTATTTTTAAAACTGAAAAAGGCACATTACAATATGATAAGGAACACCAGTGGGATGAGGACCAGGACAGTACAACTAAGCTAATCATTTCAGATCTGTGGATGATGGAATTAAAAAAAAGAAAGAAAACCAAATCTCACTCCTCATTACGTGAGAACAACAGAAACTTTCGGAAGCCATTTCAAGCCTTGCTTACCCCCACCCCTTTAATCACAGAGCAAAGCAAGAAACCAAAAATAACAGCAGCCCAGTTTTGGGACCCTGGTGGCAAAGGAAATAATTAACAACTTCTCTTGATGTTCTGTTTTAATCTCTTTTTGGTCAATAGCCAACTTAATTTAAAATAAGTTTATGGTGGCTGTATTGAAAAGCTGCTTATATTTAGCATATTGTAAAGTACTATTTTTAAAAAAAATGAAAAAAAGTTTCTGGCTTTTAACTCTTGTGAGCACTTTTTTGATACCACTCTTTCTACAAAATTGTTGCCAGGTCAATTTGTTCATGATTGTATTATCCTTCTTCGTGTTGCTACACCATTCTGTTCCTCTCTTTTTGCCCTTCTTCCTAGTACCCTCTTTCCTCCCTTCTATTTGCATTTCCTCACTTCTGTGATGTCTCTTCATCAGAGGTCCATCTATTCCATCATCCTGTTGAACACCATGGTGGACCAGGTGCTCTGGAAAACCCAGAAACATAGCAAGGTCTTCTCCAATGTTTCCTTCTAGCACCATATCCAGATACTTACACTACATGTGGAGGTTCTCTTTTAGTCACTGTGGCTGGAGGCCTTGGATGGACCCATCTACCATGAGGGGTTTTTTCTGATCTTTTATAAACCCATCTATGCTAGTGGCCATTATTATGTTCACTGGTATTGAACTGTCCCTTCCTTGTATTGGCCAAGACAACACATGCATGAAACAAATATTTGCATTTTATTAATAGAAATTTGCATTTTATGGATAGAAAGAGATGTGTGATTTTCATTGTATTGTTTTGAGTCTTCAGTTTTCAAGGTATCATGCTGTGTTCTTACATTGTTTTTCAAGGCATCTCTAAAGATATCAGCAAGCAAGCATCTCAGGACACTGCTAGCAATATAGGGATCTTTACCCAACATTTCAATAGTTTTGAGCCAATGTGGTTTAGTGATTCGGAGGGTTGGTCTAGGACTGGGGAGATCTAAGTTCACATATATAAACTGCTGCTAGGCTGACTGGGTAATTTAGAACAGTCATTCTTTCTCAGTGTAACTGTCAGGGTTCAATAATCAGATCACACCACAGAGCGCTTCATAAGAAGTATTCTGTTTATTGGTAGTTCATAACTATGGCATGTGAACTTCTTTTGTCAGAAATTGCACAAAGCAGCAGGGCACCCAGAATTATACTAGTCTCAAAACACCCCCATCACAAGCAGAAGCCAATAAGCATTGTGCGCGCGGGGGCGGGGAGAGCAGGTGAAATAGGAGCTGTTTGTTCCCAGCAGGCCAGGAGCAGCTGGAACCCCAAGGTCAGAAAAGCAAAAGCATATAATAACCCAGACAGGAGACATTGTTAGTGTACCAGGCAGAGGAGAGGAGGATCTCCCCCACACACATTCCAGAGAATGGCAGTGTTAACTGACAGTAACCCACTTTCTAGAGTTGTTCTGAGGAAACAAGGTATGGAGGAATGGTAGAATAATGTTATGATAAACAGATATTGATAATCATATATCAGGATAAAGTTTGATCTAAAACTGCTAACAGCACTTCTCTGGGTGGAAGAAGAGGAAGTTCTAGTAGATTTCAATCTCCCATTACAGATTTCCTCTCCACCCCATGCTTTTTGTGAGATTGTACTAACTCAGAAAAAGAATTGCACATGTTTTGGTGGGAGGGACTGGGAAGAAGTGGTTGAGAATCTCTCTTCCTTGGGTTTTAGAAAATTCATGGCACTTTGGATACAACCCATAGCACTTTAGCTTTAAAAGCTCCACAAGCCTGGAATGCAAACCATTATTAGAAAAGAAAAGCAAGGGGCACACAAAAATCTGCAGAGAAAATGGACTAGATGTGTTTTCCCCTCACCCCCCAGCAGCTGGCTGGCAGTAGTTGGAAGGATCCTAGAGCAGACAAAAAGCAGGATACATTTTTGTGCTCCAAGCTTCTCCCTTTAAACCAGCTGATAAGGCTTTGAATGGAAATCTGAGATCCCAGTCAGCTAGGTGACAGTGACAGAAGGTCCTGCCCCCTTTCTGGTACAGACCTTTCACTACCACCATCACTGCTGCCACCGGTGGGGAGTGTTGAGTAGAAAACATGATTGGACTAGACATCCCTATGAGTGGGGGAGGATTCAAGTAGACAGTCTGGGTGCTCCAAGCCTTCCACCCTTACCCAGGACCAGCCAGTTCCAGCTAACTCTAGTTGAGCTCTCACAAATCTAATGAATCTCATTCAGAATGTTTTTGATCAGTAGATTCTGTGCTTCCACAGTTTTAATTTTTCTGGCTTTTTTCCCCTTCCCTTTGGAGGGTAACCTCCCAGTTTTCTCTCAGGTTTTTAGAAAAATCCTCACTATCTGTACATGACCCCAATGTCCATATTTGTTTTAATCCATACTCTGAGGCACACATGAAAACACAGGAAGTTGCTGTTTACTGAGTCAGACCATTTGTCCATCAAGGTCAGTACTGTCTGACTGGAAGTGGCTCTCCAGGGTCTTTGGTAGGTATCTTTCACATCACCTGATGCATTTTTTTTAAAGCTGGAGGTGTTAGGAACTGAAACTGGAACCTTCTGCATGTAAACCATGTACTCTAACATTGAGCCAGGGACATGCAAAAACAATGTCTTGCTTGGTTCTACCTAGGAAGTGAGATTTGAATCACAAACTTCTTGCCACATGGCTCATGCATGTCTACTAACCTATCACTGCCACTCAAGCATCAGTATAAGCATACTGCTTGAGGAACACTGAAGAACAGGGTGTCTTAATGTTAATTTAATCTTTCTTGCTTTCTTTTTCAGTTAATTGCAAGGAAATGTTTCACAGATATTGAAGTCAATATTTTATTATTAGCACATCTATTGGACATTTCTTACATTAATAAACAATATATTTTTTGCATATCAACCCTGCTTATTCACACTTCTAATTTTTATAATCAATTGTCAGTTTCCTCAATCCACAAGAAGATGACAATCTATAATTTAAATAATTAAATGGAATAGATCTTGCTGTATTTTACTAACACAATGCTGAAAGAGGGGGGGACAAAAGCTGATATCTAGTGCTGAGTTGAAAATGTAATCCTTATGCCTGTTTTATCATTATTAGGGCAGACTCAGATTTAAACAAACAGATTTAGATTGGTCTGTGGTTCCAAAACCATAGTAGGAACAGGCTGCAATTCTTACTTACTAGGGAGTAAGTCCTAAAGGGTACACATTGGATATTACTTAGGTAATTTGCATATTGGGCCATGCCCTGTGTCATTGGAACTCTCATCATCCTGCCACAGCCACCTTGTCATTTCACCAGAAGTAACACCAGCAGGCCATGCCCCCACTGCACTGCCAGAAGTAGCATGTTTTGGACCCAACCCCTCTCACATCACTGGAACTGTTAGCCAAATTGCTTTATTTTATTAATAAACTAGCCTGCTACCCATGCTTTCTTACAGTATTTAAGTTCCGTAAATCCAGTTATAATACTGATGATGTGAAGTTTGAAATGTGACATTTGTTGTAGGACATACATACTTTTTCTTACTGAAGGACATCTTTCTGGACCACATTGGTGGTTCTGCCCTCAGGTGCTAGGATGACCAGGCTGCTTGATGAGCTCACTCTGGAGCAGGCCACATAGAACTGCCCATTTAAGAAGCAGTCATCTGTTAAGTCAACTCCTACTACCTTTCATGAAAGTGATGGCCTCTCTACTTGTGTTCCTGGATTGTTTTGCTCATATGGAGACTGTTGTTCTGAGCACCACAGGGTGATCTTGCTGGTACTTGGCCTGTGCAGCTCAGTGCACTGCAGGAGTGCTACATGCAAATGTCTTTGCTGCATTCCTAAGTTGCCTCCTCCTTGTAGCATTGGTGTATCTGGCTCAACGTTTGCTGGGAGCTTTCTTGGGGGCAGTAAGAGGTGAGAGGTGTGAGGGGGAGTTGGTGTGAGGGAGTGGTGATGTGGTGGACATTTCTTCAGGTTCATGAGGGAGGGACGCATCGAAATGGCTCCTAGAAATGTCCTTTACTATCTCCCCATAAACATTCATACCCTGGCCCTGCTCCTACACGTGACAGACACCAGCCTGTCTGGTGTTGGGGGAGATTGTATTTAAAGGCATCGGGGAGGCTGGGCCAGCAACAGTGCTAAGGCAATCCTGCTGAGTGAACCTCCCCGGTGGCTGTAAGCATCCCAGCTCCTCTCCTACACCTAACAGGCAGCTGCCTGTTCAGTGTAGGAGGGGAAGGGGGGAGGAGTATTAGAAGCCAATGTGGAGGCAGGGCTGGCAGGATCATTAAGGCATTACTGCTGGGGCAGGCTCCCTGTCCTGTGCAGGAGGGGGAGGAGTATTAGAAGCCACTGTGGAGGTGGGGCTGCACCTGACAGACAACCACCTGTTAGGTGTAGGAGGTGGGGGGAGTGTGTTGGAAGCCATCCCACCTCCTCTCCTACATCTGACAGGCAGCTGCATGTGCAATGTAGGAGGGGGAGGGGGAGGAGTATTAGAAGCCACTGTGGAGGTGAGGCTGCACCCAACAGACAACTGCCTGTTAGGTGTAGGAAATGAGGGGAGTGTGTTGGAATCCATCAGAGAGGCTGGGCCAGCAGTATTACTGAACCTCACAGGTGCTTGTTGGCCACTCCCGATTTCCTCAACTGTCATTAGCTGTCTGCAGTCCCCTGTAACTGTTGCCTTTTTTACCTCAGAACTCTGAGCTCTGCAGCTGACCAATCAGAGAGTGGGGGGTGCAGGGAGAGAGCTGCCTGGAAGCTGCATAGTAATCAATG
>NW_015174880.1:105598-186086 GCF_001447785.1 Gekko japonicus | reverse complement strand
CCCAGCCAATCATCAACCTACCTTTATTTCCCCCTCACTCTTCAGCTTTCCACCCCCACACACCTGCAGCCTCTCCCGTGCTCTGAAGCCCTGACTGCTACGTCACATTGGCTGTCATATGGGGGCCACCTCAGCAGCATATAAGGATACAGAACCCACCATTTTTTCCAGGGGAAAGCAGTTGTAATTCTGAGTGATCTCCAGCCCTTACCTGGAGATTGGACACATTTTACCTCAGAACAGCAAACTATTTAGAATGTTAGAGGCAAAAGCCAATCGTTGCATATGCAAATGACCTCTGTGTCCCAAGACAAAGGCCAATTAGACTGCATATGCAAATAACTCTGTGTTCTGACTGGCTATGGGGGGGGGAGAGGAACAGCAAACTGTTTAGAATGTTGGAGGCGAGACTCAAGCAATGCAGCCAGTGGATAGGGACAGATTCTGACTGACACACCAGGGCACCAACCAATTCCAGAGCATGTGGAATGTTCTAGAAAAGTGCCACCACCATTTGACTTTTATATATAAGGGAGATGTGGGGAATCATGAGTATTAAAAGGCAAAAGGCATGAAATATAGGACCATAACCCGTGTATACCACAGTTAGAGTTCCCAGGACCTAGGAATAGATGCTGAGGCTAGATTACTAAAGCAGTGATTTCTTTACTGAAAGATTCTGAAGTATGCAAACATAAATCAAGCATACACACACTCAATACAGAACTAAGAATTCAGAGAGGAATAATACAGAGACATTTGCATTAGCAGGAAGTTTCATTGGTGGGGTGATACTTTACTTGTCCGGTGTGATGAGTTGATTCTGCAGCAAAAAAGAAATAAAACTAAGGGAAGAGGCTATGAGTTGACCAGCAACACATGTGGAGACGTTCCAAACTGCATAAGAAATGGAACCACCAAGATAGGGTGGGGTTAAGAGAGGTAAAAGCAAGAGAGTGATCAAAAGCAGAAGGATCTTCTTTTATACCTAAAATGTGACCTGAGCCTAGCACTTGTGGTCACCTGGACCCCAGGAGATATTAACAAAATTTAAACTATAAATGGGGCAGAAAAAAGGATTAATGGTTGGGCAATGGTAAGCTTGATGTTTGGCAGGGAGTGACACCTCTTGGGGGAAGGGGGTAGACAAAGGAGAGAAGGAAGAGAGCCAATCAGGTTGCAGGTCCGGTGCTTTGGATTAATGACCAGATATTTGACAGCTGCATTATCTTGATGGGTGGCAGGAAGACTTGATGACAGGTTATTGTTGTCATTGGGCACATCCTTTTGTCTTAGGCTAGAGAGGAATCTGTGTTTTTCCTGGTGATGTTAATACATGAAGGTGGTGGTGGGGAAATGCCTATGTGATGGAGAAGGGAGTTTTTCATGGTGTCTGTTCAGGAACATCTTGTCCTTTTTTGCAGAGCATGGCTTCCTTCTGTGATCTGCTGCTTTTTCTGTGTGTACAGAGGTCAGGGCAGCTGGTCTGCATCCTAGTGCTGGCATGATTGTAAAGCTGCAAAGGCAGGAGGCTTCTGTAGTCCATCTGGCTTGGTATGCTGCTTAGGCACAAGGCTCCTCTTGGCTAAAGTACATTCCATCATCCAGTAGAAGGGCACTGTGCTTGGGCTACAGTTCTGTCCATTGCCCTGACACACTCCTTTCGTGGTTCAGCAAAGCAGTCATATTTAAGAGTCTTTAATAATGTCATCTGAAGTGGCTTCATGGCAACAGAACTGACGTCAACAAGCCACTCCTCTTTCCTCCTGGTCACCGGAAGTGATGTGACCAGGGCACTCCCCCTTCTATGTCACTGGAAATGATAGGGAAACCTCTCATATTAATTGGGCAATTTCCATATTCATCTGCACCCCTTGCCCATCACCAGAAATGATGTGTCTAACCCAGCCCCATAGCCAGATGATTTTTGGTGGAGGGGGGCACTAAATGGAGGGAAGCACTGGACTAAAATAATGCTGAGAAGAAAGAAGGGGGGGGTGCCTAGGATGGCTCACCTCTAAGCATGCTTACTCATAAGTAAATTGCCTCAAAACCAGTAGGGATACTGGGTTCAACAGCGAATGAAGAAGGGGGTTTGGGATAGGCCCATAGCTATCAGCTCGATGCTCCCTGACTCTGACCATATTAAACTGGTGGTTTCCTCTGATGTCAGTGGGTGCATTGTCTGTTGGGGCATAAGTTCCCCAAGAAAATGAAGGTGCCCAAGAGACTTTCTGCACTGGATTGTGCTCAGGCAGAACCTCAGAGAAATGTCTCCCCCCAACTGCCTGGAGCCCACGGTCAGAGTGGGAGGCCATTACCCCTTGGGGTGGCTTGGGCTCTACTCAACAGCTTGCAGCTTCAACCACCACCTGATTGAGCATCAATCTGCAGCTCATGGAGGGAGGGGAGGGAGGTGCTGTGGCTGACAGCACAGGGAGAAAAAGGGGCGGGCCAGCAATCTGTCCACAATGCCTGCCTGCTCTGTCCACCATCTCTGCCTCTCCCTCAGCCAGACTGGAGGCATTGTGAATTTGGAAAGGGGTGTTGCCCTGCTCTAACCCCGTCCAATCCCCACCATCACCAGATGTAACCTGACCTACACTACCCTCTTTAATGTACTGGATATCCTTTCTCCATCACCACCCACTGCAGCATCATTGAACTTCTGCCTGCTGCACCCCTCCCTGCAAATGGGTGAACCACCATTGGGAATGCCCAAGTATGGCTCGAAATGGGTGAACCACCACCATTGGGAATGCCCAAGTATGGCTATGTGATCCCTCTGGCAACATACCCAGTCACCCCTGACCAATAGCAAATTGTCTCAGACCCACCCCAGAGTAAGTTATTTTAGGAAAGAAGCCATTTGTGCTAGCAGACACGCACTCAGGCTCTTGGTGAGAACATGGACACTCCTGTCAGGCCTCTGGAATTTGATATCCTGACAGCATCTAAGATGTACTTTGGCGGAGTCCTTCCTATGTGCTGTATCTACTGGGCCTCCAGTGAGGAGGCTGAGATGCATGAGTACCCCAGGACTCCAAAGGTAAATGGCCCAACAAACATAGAAAACACAATGCTACCAATGTGGGGAAGCCATCATGGTGCACAGTTGAAACTTGCTGGCCACTCTGAGATGAGATGGATTTGAAGAAACCCAACCCACAGTGCTGTATGTACTGCACTCCTTTGGTGGAGTCAGAAGATGAGACTCCAGAGGCAGGTGTAAATGACCTCGCAAAAATAGAAAACACAATGCTGCCAACACAGGGGAACCATCATGGTTTAAAGATGGAGCTTTCCAGCCACCCTAAAGATGAAATGGACTTGGGAATACCCAACCTGCTGTGATGTCTTTATCAGACCCCTGTTGAGGAGTTTGAAGAAGAGGAAACTCCAGAGGAGCAGGAGAGTGTAGAGGCTTTAAATGAATCCATGGAAGTAGAAAACATGGTGTCGAACTCACAGGTAATCAGGTAAAGCAGTGTTTGTGAATGAGTGTGTAACGAAGTCGGGGATGGCAATTGAGGAGACCTTTTTCATGGAACTATTGTTTTTGTTATTATTCTGTTTGGCTGGCTTGATGAGGACTTCATCTAGGCTTTGGCAATCTGCACATTGGTAACCCTGTTGACATGAACCTCTCTTGTGCTTCTTGTTTTTGTAATTGTGTTTTGTTAGAACAAAAACATTTTTTTAGCCTTGTGTGGTCATTCTTGTGTTAAGCGGGTGACAATGGAGATGCTCGATTAAGAGGAGGTCTTAGGGCACATATATTATACACCTGGAGGAGCAGGAAGCTTTGGTGGGATGAGACTTCTCTTCCAGGCAGCCAAAAAGTAGTGTAAAACTCTCACTCAAAATAATGTTACTACCTGGTTTTCAGAGAAAGATGCTTACACGTTGCATAAGCAAATCAGGGTCCACTTTAAAAGAAACAACATCATAGTTTCCGGTCTGGATGCCCAGTGGCAGGCTAATTTAGTGGATAACCAGCTGTTTTCCAAATATAATGATATCAACAAGTACATTTTAACAGTGGTTGACATATTGCCTAACTATGCCTTGGCTTCTGCCTTAAAAGACAAGACAGGGGAGTGGGTGTCAAAAGCCTTTAAGGATATTTTCAGACAAGGCAGAATACCCACCAAACTTCAGACTGATAATGGTAAAGAGTTTCTAAACCAGTTTATTAGCAGTGTGTTATGGCAGCATGGAGTTCACCATTTTTTCACCCATAATGAAGCCACCCTGAGCCTTCGGGGAGGGCGGGATATTAATCCAAAAATAAATAAATAAAGTCAAAGCTGCCATTGTGGAGTGTTTCAATTGAACCTTAAAAACAAAAATGTAGAGGTATTTTACTGCCAGCAACACATTCAGATATACTGATGTGTTGCTGCTGCTCATAAAAAGTTACAATCACAGCTTTCACAGGACAATCAGGGCCCGCCCTGTGGATGTAAACTCCACCAATGCTAAGACAGTGTGGAAAAATGTTTATGAGGACAGTGTTGGGACAAATCTAAAGGGGGGGGGAGTCCTTTCTTTAGAAAAGGAGACCATGTGTCAGTGTTGAAAAGCAAAGGCCTTTTTGTAAAAGGATATGAATGGAGCTACAGGGGTGAAATATTCATAATGGAGCAAGTCATCTGTAGAGGCAAGAGGCCTGTACACTGGCTAAAAGATTATGCTGGAGACCCTATCATAGGGTCATTCTAATCTGAACCATTACAGAAAGTTAAGACTAAAAGAGACACAGTGTATTGAATTGAAAAAAAAAATAGCTTCAAGAGTCTGGGGCAAGAGAAAATACCGTCTAGTGAAGTGGTTAGGGTGGCCTGATAAATTTAACAGTTGGTTTTCTGCTTCTCAACTTTGCAATCCTGTATAGAAAAAAAATGGCTGACAGCAGCTTTTATATCACCTGCCCTAGCAACGCATGCATTATGGACTAGAAAAATATAATCCTTGATTTATTTATTTTTTGTGGATGAATTTTTTAACAAAGTCTGAAACACAGTCAGTTCCTTTGAATTCCCAGGTATCACATTTCTCTAGGCCCATTGCAAAAAATATAATTCAGTATATGTATGCCGGTTTCTTGTATAAAGTCATGAAAGATATGTTTGTTTGTTATTTCAGACTGTTTATTAGGGGTCATGAAGCAGCAGCGGCTGTTTATATCACCAACAGGCTCCTTAAATTGCTTGCACCACTGCACCCTGCATATGTGTTTCCTTGGAACATAGATGTGGCATGATTTGCAATAGCTTTTAGTTTTGCAGATGTTTGCTAAAGCCATGTGCCTTTCTAAACAGGCTTTGGATTTGCAACATACTTTACAATTAGGGCACCTTTCCTCCTGCTGCAGATCACATTGGGGCTCCAAACATAAGCGGCATCTATACTTCCAGCTGTGTGAGTGGCTATAAACGTTACCACATACAGCACAAAAATTTATCTGGCCAAAGAATACCTTTATATTTCTCATCCCATAATAGTTTTATTTTATTTTTTATTTAATTTATAGCCCACCCTCCCCACCAGAGCATAATAGTGATAATCATGGAGCACGAAGAACTATGTTTGGAGGTATGCAGGGGGGCCACTTCTAAACATTTCCCAACCCTTTCCTCCATTCATCACCACACCTATACTCACCTTTAAATGTTTTTCAAATATGGCCACATCAGATAGTAATATTTTATGCTCATCAGAAAACAACCAGGCGGTCACTTTCTGTTAATTTTGGGATGGTAACCAGCTTCTCTGACATAACCCCCAGGACACTTATCCCAAAGCACAGGTTACTATTGGCATTTTTTGAATCTAATTAGAGTGTTTTTTTCTTACGGATAACCTCTCTGTAGAGGACAGTGCTTATAACTCTCCTTGCCTTCCCACCTCTGTTTGTGATCACCATCATAACTAAGCACAAGGAACCATGAAAATGGATTTCTGCATTACTTTGCATAAGTTTTGCCATCTGGTTAATAAATTCATCAGTAGGGAACCCCCCCACACACACACACTGGCCTCCTCACAGAGCAAAGAGGGTTACTTAAGCCCCCTCCCAGGGGTTGAGGGAGATTCTTGTAGGGGTAGTTCTAAGGGGCTTTCTTCAGGGGGAACACATATAGGGGCCACTGAGGTGTTATTTGCCAAATGGAAGGTAGTTGGGGCCTCTTCTACTGAGCAGAGGGAGTGGCCATCAACTGTGTGATCATTTGGTTTCTCACGCTTTCTAACTTTGCTAAGAAATTTTATGCATTAATGGTGTCTTTCCTAAAATCACCTACTCCAGGGTAGGTGAATGGAGCTACTCCAGGGTGGGTCCCAGAACATTTGCTATTGGTCAGGGGTCACTGGGCATGTTGCCAGAGGGGTCACATGGTGATACTTGGGCATTTCAGTGATGGTTCAACCATTTCTATGGTGGGGTGCAGTAGGCAGACGTTTGGCGATGCCACAGTGGGTGGCGCTGGAGAAAGGAAATCTGGTGATGTGACAGGGTGCGTTTGGCTAAGAGGCAGGAGTCAGGTCTGGACCAAGATCATTGCCAGGAGAGCCACAGCGAAGGGCAAATTGTAAGTTTGAAAGACGGGTCATCCAAAGCAGAGGTCAGGAAGTCAGGAATCCAAGTGAGAGTGGGGGTCCATGAGCAGAAATTGAAGATGGATGCAAAGTCAACACAGAGGCAACTCGTTCCTTTCATGGAGAGTCCATTCCTGAGTAGGGGCTATATAGGACTCTGACCATGCCTCCTTTGGCAGCAGCACTACTCCTGCTAGTACTCAGGACTCAACGCTCACCTCCCCTGCCAGTGTGCATCTCTACAGCAGGTCACTAAGTCCCTGCAGAGCCGCTCTCTCAGCTAAACCACCCATGGAGGTGAGTCAGGTGGGCTTCCCAGTTGCACCTGTACCTTATCAGCTGCTGCAGGACCAGGTGCAGGGTTTACAGGCTTGAGCACAGGCAGTGGCAAGCTGTCAACTCCCAAGGAGTCAGAGGGACTGGCTTCTTTGCCAGAGCCTCTGGCTGCACTACCAACTCAGAAAGGCACCCGGCGCAGTCATTGTCACCGATGACAGGGGGCAGGGCTGGTCAGGTAACATCTGGTGATGGCAGGGTTGGGGTGGGGTTAGACACGTCATTTCCAGTGATGGGGAAGGGGTGCAGCTGAATATGAATATGGAAACTGTCTGATTAATGTGCAAGGTGTCCCTGTCATTTCTGGTGATGTAGAAGGGAGAGTGGCCTGGTCGCATCACTTCTGGTGATGAAGGGGGGGGGTGGCCTATGCACATCACTTCCAGTGATATGGTAAGGAAGGGGAGTGGCGGTTGACATCACTTCTGGTGATGCGGGAGGGGGCATGTCCAAAACACGTCACATCCATTGATCTGGTGATGCGGGAGGGGTCATGTCCAAAACACGTCACATCCATTGATGCGATTGCACAGCATGCTGGCGTCACTTCCGGTGACCTGGCAAGGTGGGTATGGCAGGTTGATGACACTTCCAGTGGTGTAAGGAGGTATGACCTAATATGCAAACTACCTAATTGATATTCAATGAATACTCTTTTACTACTACTTACTTCTAAGTATACATATGATAGCATAGAAGGTCATTCTCCCCTCCCCCATCCCTCATATGAGTGGTCACATGTACATAAATAAGTGAAGGGACAGAGTATGTCAAGATATCTTTGAACTCGGTGGATCTGCTTTTTAATGGAGCCTGGATTTTATTATTTGTATTATGTCGTAGACCTGATATCACTGTTTCAGAAGGGGACATTCCCCAGATCCTTGCTTCTGCACACATAACTGGGTTGAAAGGATCTAGTGTTTATGCTTAGCATAATATTTACATTTGTCAAAATAAAATGTAATCACTAGATTTAGTTTCCAATCTCTTATATTTGAACTGATTTTTTCTGAGTCTCTTTTAGGGATGTTTCATGTTGTATATTCTAATTGGGTAAAGGATCACAAACAGTAAACCAAGTAATGTGTGAAATATATACATGTATTTATTCCACTGCAGGCAACATTGGGGGAAAATGAAAAAAAGCTTGGTAAAACCAAGGACAATTAAGCCTCATTGCGCTGTTTTTCATGGTATGTGTGAAGGAGTGTACTCACAAGCCCCATTCCCTCAGGTCCAGGCAGCTGAAAAAAGTGTTGCAAACACCCCATGTCTCTGCCTGGGAGTACCAACTTCTCTTGGTAGTAACCACAGCCACCAATAAATCTGAAAGTGTATTTCCCACTAGACAGAATTGTACATCAAGCACTCTCTTATCTGCATTGCTATTTGAAGGCTACACCTCATTGCTTCATCTCCAGTTTCACTCATACCAGCTATCACAGGAATGATCTATCACACTTTCACACAACACTGGAGTCCAGTGGCATCTTTAAGACTAACAAAGTTTTATTCAATTGTTTTGTTGGTCTTAAAAGTGCCACTGGACTTGAACTTTTTTCTGCTGCTTCAGACCAACATGGCTCCCTATGCACAGTATACATAAAATTAAATGAAAAGTTCTTATCACTTGCATTCATTATGGGATATAATCCAAATGTGTGGTGTGTACCCACTAAAACTGTAATGTGTGAAGACTTGTATTGTATTTTCTAGGAAAAGTGCTGAGCTGCAAACAATTACTAACACCTAGTGAGTTAATGGTGAGGGTATCAAAACCATTCTGAGTAGACATGTTTGCCCTGTCCGTAGGTCATTGTATCTTTTAAAAACATGTGTAACATAATGGTATGAGTAGGCTTAGGTATGGCATGGTATTTCCTTTCTGTGATGAATATAACTACACTCCATTCTACAGTACACAGAAAGCAGTCCATTATTGGCAGAACAAATGTATGTCACTGAAAAGTGCTTTAATAATTTGCTCTTCTTTGCGGTTTTATGGAAGGTTTTTGAATTTGAATGTCATCTCACATTTCTGGTAATAAAATCTTGTGTGTGTTTTGATGCAAGATAGCTGAGCTCAATTGTGCTGAATGACCTTTTGAAAATGACTTGCTGCTTATTTATGGTGTCTAATGCTCTTAAAAAAATTAGTGGTAATCTTTGCAAAGCTATCTCTGCGCATATCCTATTGAAGCATTTGGAACATATAAAGGTGAATTCCCTGTGGTTGCAGATTTGTACACCTAAAAAGTTTATGGTTTTAAAACAAATGGTACTCTTGCCCAGTTCTACAAACTGTTATGTTGTTAAATGTGTGTTCAAGCAGGGTACAATTATAATTACACAAATTCAACTTTACAAACACTGCAGATTTTGAAAACTGTAGGTTTTAATTTGCATATCTCCATTTTTATTTCATTTCTGCCTTTTATGAAACAATCCCATGAGTCTTTTTTCCTGGCACTGAATTTCTCCCATTAAAATTCAATGCTATTTTTGTGTCATTTGGGTATCATAGATGGTGAATAACATATACATTATGACAGAACAATGTGTATGTAAATGGTATAAAAAACAATAAGCAAAAATAAACAACAGCAATACAAATGAGGTAAAAGGAAACCAGCAATGACAATACATAAAAACAGAAAGAAATGAAAATGAGTTCACCCTGTTGGTGAGTCCCTGCTCACAACTCAAAATACCCACATTTTTGCTCAGTACCTGTTTGCCATTCATAATATAGAGGACAACTTTTCCATGTACTGCTCATTGATTTGCTGATCTGTTCTTGGTTATCCATGGTTGCTTCAACATATTCCTTCCAAACAGTGTAGTACAATGCAATTGACATGTGTGCTGTCTCATGGCTCAGTGGTGTTCTACTCCCCTTGCCTGTCCTTGCTCTGTCACTTTTTTACTGTCTGATAGTTGTTTAAAGTTAAATCAGACACAAATCATATCCAGCAGTCATAAATAATTTTTTTTAAAAAATCCTACCGTTTGGTGTTTATAAACTTTAGCAGTGTTAATGGCTGTCAATGTATCAGCAGCACTTTTTGTGCATGCATAGTTCTGAAAATGTGACAGAAACCTTTTCAGTAGATATCTGAGCCATTCAATGTTGGACCAAATAGACCAAGTGATAGGCTCACATGTGATCAGCACAGTTGAACACAGTAAGTTTGACTACTGAACATGTTCATGGCAAAATTTGTTGCATCCCTACTCATAACCAGCTTAGTTTATTAATGCTAATAGCCCACTTTTTTCTTGTTAAGGTCAAGTGATCCTAAATTCATCTCCCAAACTGTTTGTTCAAATTAGTTTGCTCAAACTAGACTGATACCTTCTTAGCTTTTGTTGTGTGCAAGCTAACATAGGACATCATACCTCTTAAGCAATATAGAGAATAGTTATAGTATATTGCCCCCCAATGTTGGATTAACTAATGGGCCACTTTATTAACTATTAACAATAACATAGAGAAAATAGGAAGGGCCAATCCTAACTGCATTGTGGATAGGCCAAGGCCAGGGGTCACCGAGACCCCTCCCTTGCCATGTACAGTAGGGTGAGCCGTCCTGCCCAAGGCGGTAGCCAACCCATGTGGCTCATGCTTGATCAGCATAATTGGGTGGTCGCCCTGGAACTCACACACACCCCCAGCTGCAAGGCTCAAAAGTAAGAAATCCAGGCTGACCCCACAGGCAGTCTGCTTTTCCTCCCCACCCTGGGCCACAGGGCCCAAAGGCTGTACTCGCAGACCCCTTACCCCAAACAGGGGTGTCAGTTGGTACTCACCAGACAGCAGTCAGTACCTTAACTAAAACCCCACCAAACCTAAAGTGACCAACCTATTTAACACAGCCACACCCAAGCCAAATACCCAATCCACTGCCACAGTACAGGGTAGGTGAAAACACCCCCACCAACTAGCCAAATCAGGTAGAGGTGAAAAATTCATACCCAGCCCCCAACTAGGGCAACCAGCAAATTCCTGTACTGCTTCCAAGGCAGGAGGGTGGGCCGCGAGCAGCCAAAGAATGACCAGGGGCTGCGGGGAATGGCCCAGGAGATTTCTGGCCCCACCCCCTTCCAAGCCCCATATGCAACTGTTGCCACTAGGGGAAACCACCCCTCCTCCTTGCTGGGAGGCAAAGGCAGCACCCCAGCCACATGGCTGTTAAGGCCAGCGGCCAAATGAACTGGGTATTGGTTCTAATGCTGGGGACAGATCTTGGAGACTGAGGTTCAAACCCTTCTCTCAGATATGAAGATAACTGGATAATCTTGGGTCAATTATATTTATCATCCTAATCTAATTTAAGAGATGCTGTGAAGACAGATCCTGGTGGCCAGGAACTATGTTCACCACCATCAGCTCCTTGCAAAGGAGGAGGAGATAAAATATAATAAATTGTGAGATATTTCTGCAACATCCACCATCTCTAGGTAAAGGATCATGGCATCACATTGCATGACATAATTTAGCTGTCATGTAAGTACAAGTTCAAGTTAGCCTTTATTGGCATAAATTTGTCATGTAAGTAGTAAAAGTATCTTGTTTGTGTGTTCTTGTAACCATAGCTTTTTTAAATCCACATTTAATTAGCCTCACATCTTCACAAGAATAACCCCAACTTCAATACAACATTATGGGATGGAGCTACACAGCATTAACAACTCTATAACAGAACTCGTCCTAAATTCTTCCAGTTAACAATAAGAAGAAGTTATTGAATTAAAATATGCTCTCATACATTCTGTAAAGCTTCTGTTTTACAAGTGCATGACACACAGAAGCCTCTGAGGTGGAGATGCATGGGTTGGGAAATATTACCACTGCTACTAGAACCACTACTACAATGTATACCTATATTCTGCAAGTTCTCCTTTGCTTTCACCACTGAAATGTAAGCAGAAGGGATACGAAGAAGATTGGGACTGTAGAAAACCCACATAAGAATTCTGAATTCTGTGCATCTAAGATAGAAATAGTTTTAATGGGATTACAGCAGGAAGAAGCATTGCACTGAATTCCTATGTATTTACCACTGTGACAGATTTTGTATGTCAGTGGAGATACATGCTAGGGTATGCAGCAGTAAAATTTCTGGCACTGTTTTGTTGTTGTGGAATGCTGAGGGGAGCAGACTGTCAGAAGCAAAATGTTTACCATTTGTTGTTAAACCAAAAAGGAGATGCTTCAAAGAACTGTGAGGATTAAAGGAAAGATAAAGACAAGGAGCTAATACAAGTAGGGTCCAAGGGACAAAATGCCCTTATCTAGGACAGTAGGTCAGAACTGATTGTGAACTGTGAACAAAGGAAGATCTGGAAACTGGACATATATGAAGAGTTGTAGGATTTGTGCTTGGAATCCTTAAGGAGCAATAGGGACTTATATACAAAAATGGTGACAAAACAATTTCACAAATTAATGTGAGCTAACTATAGAGGTGAAGGCCTGAGGGGGACAGTAAATTGGGTGGGGGTGTTCCCCCCTTTTATGAAATCTTTCCCCCAAAAAAATTTCCAACAGAAAAACTGGAAATTTGGGGGAGTACTGAAAAGAACTTCTATGAAATATTTTCTCTTTTAGAATGAGTGAAATGCTTTTAAAGACAAGGCGGGCATGCCATTGACATAGCTCTTAAATCCAAGATACATTTCAGCACCTAGAAGGATACCTAATCTTCATGAGGGGAGCATGCAGGGATTTAATTGCTTTCCAGCAGTCGCATGCCTTCTGCTGTTCTTTTGACCTGACTTGTGGTTGACCTTGTGGTTGACCTTTTCACCTCTTCCACCAATGTTTTGTTGTTGTTCAGTTGCACAGTGAGTCCAACTCTTCGCGACCCCATGGATCACATCATGCCAGGCCCTCCTGTCTTCCGTCGTGCTTTGGAGTTTGCTTAATTTCATGTTCGTTGTCTCGATAACACTGTCTAACCATCTCATCCTTTGCCATCCCCTTCTTCTTTGACTTTCAGTCTTTCCTAGCGTCAGGGTCTTCTTCAGTGAGTGCTCCCTTCTCATTTGGTGGCCAAAGTATTTGGCCTTCCAGGGAACAGTCAGGGTTGATTTCTTTTAGGATTGACTGATTTGATCTTCTTGCAGTCCAAGGGACTCTCAAGAGTCTTCTCCAGCACCATAGTTCAAAAGAATCTATTCTTCGGCGCTCGACCTTCCTTAGAGTCCTACTCTCACAGCCATACATTACTACTGGGAATACCATTGCTTTGACCATATAGACTTTTGTTGGCAGTGTGTCTCTACTTTTTATTATGCTGTCTAGGTTTGCCATCACTTTCCTCCCAAGGAGCAGGTGTATTTTAATTTCATGGCTGCAGTCACCATCTGCTGTGATCTTGGATCCCAGGAATGTGAAGTCTGTCACTGCTTCCACGACTTCCCCTTCTATTTTCCAAGGAGTGATGGGGCCGGATGCCATGATCTTAGTTTTTTTGATGTTGAGTTTCAAGCCAACTTTTGCACTCTTTTCTTTGACCTTCAGCAAGAGGCTCTTGAGGTCCTCTTCACTTTCTGTCGTTAGAGTGGTATTGTCTGCATATCTGAGGTTGTTGATCTTTTCCCCAGCAGTCTTAATTCCAGTTTGTGTTGCTACTGTGACACATATACCCACAGGCTGTGTAAATAGTTTTTTGCCCTACCTTGCTGGAGATGGGGGAAAAGAAACTGCACCAAAGCCTCAGAGGAAAACTCTGAAAGTTCCTTTGACAACTGAGCTCATGCTAATCAGAGGAGGCTTCTGCTCTGCAGGATTAGGGAATTAATAAAGAACCCAAAAGATGTCTGTTGGCATCAAGCTACAGATAGGACAAAACAACTTAGAGGAATTCCATAGATAGTGCTACACTCTCAAATTTCAACACTGATTGTGAAAAGTACTCGGAAACAGAGAGTGATTCAGCAAAGAGTACTTTAATTGGATCAGAACAAGACAAGAAAACCCGGCACCCAGGCCGGTATATATGCACGGAAACCCACCACCCCAAACACACCCCTAGTGACCCTATAGGTTATTTACAGTAGCCGGGAGTCTCATAGGCTCCCAGCTGTGGACCTGGCCCTGTGATTGGTGCGGGCTAGGATCCGCTGGTCTATTGTTCTTGCCGGACGAAGCTTTGGGGTAGCGCTTAGCCGCGGGGCTCAAACGGCCGCGCACGTGGTAATGGCGGCAGTACATTACAGATTGTCCATGGGATTTCTGATCTCCCTCCACCCCAGCCAGATTACACTGCACAGTTATGATGCCAAAGCATTTTTGTAGTTTCCTTCTGATCTCCTAATGTATTAGGATTATCTGGGTCTGTGTACAGGCCCATTCACAAAAGCCCATAAACAGTGCCTCTACAATTTGCTTGTGGATTGTGACTGGTGGCAGAGGTGAACCAGGTAATGCCATATGCAGGCAACTATGCTATATACTTGCAAAGCATGTAGATAAGTCATGTTCTTATTTTCTGGAAAAGATTGCCTTTCTGTAAATTTATAGCCTTACAATGTCTCTTTGCAGTAGTATCTCGGATGCTGTGAAGGTTAAAAGATTTTTCTGCCTGCCTTCTTTCCCCCCCCCCCTTTTTTTTTTGCAAATGTTTGCAGAGTGGAGGTGCAATTTACTTTTGTCTAAATGCTACGCTGAATGTTGTTTAGGCAATTTAGTTGTGTCTGTGAACTGGATCACTCCCAGCATGTTAATGGCTGTGAATGACATTTCTCGTAATGTCGATGGGTATTCAGGTGGATGCAACAGTATTACTTTTTTTTTAAGGACTTGTGTTCTTGCTGGAGTTGCAACAGTTTTGTAAAATATTATATTATCCATAGAATAGTACTTCAAATATAGGGGGGGGGGGATGTTGTACAGATACATGGCTCCACTACTTATCAACTATTCCAGGAACAAATTAATGAGGTGTTGGACCCTTTGTCCTTGCTTCTGTCACCTTCACGGATTCCCCACCCTTTATCACAGCAGAAGGTCTATGACTATTTTAAATCAGACCTGAAGCTGTGTGTGCTTGTATGCATGCTGTGGTTGAGGGCAAGGTGATGGTATCCAGAGTATGACATGAGGGAACATTGAATTCAGCTGTAGAACTATCTTGGGGGAAATATGTATGAAATACATTCATTTGCTTATTGTTGTGGTGAAACCATCACTTTCAACTAGTCTATTACACTGAACATTCTCACCCAGCCTGCAACAGTCCTATTTGTCACCTAGCACATCTCAGAGATCTCAAAGTACTTTCATGAATATCAGCAAACCTTTTTCTAATTTAACTAGCAAAACTAAACAAAAATTACATTTGAGCATATTAGTTTCCAAGAATTTATACCTCCAAAGGAGAAGAGCTGTTCCATGTTAGAGACACAGTGCTGTCTGAAGCAGGAGAAGGGGGCTGTCCAGGAACGAAAACCAAAGTAAGCCACACTGAACCAGAGAAAGAGAAGCACCCTTCCTTGTCAGGCTCATCTCTGTGGACACACTCGAGGCATAATGGCAGACAAATCAGATCTGCATTGCAGACAGGACTTTCTCCTTTCTACATAGTCGCTTAGCTTGTCTGTGATAGATATGAGGTAGGTGGACACACATTGGAAAGTAATGTAAACAATTTTTTGTGTGAGTGTGCAGAGAAACCACTGATATTCCTTGGTCAAAGTAGACTTTTGGTGCTCATACTTTTTAAAACAGAAGAGTGCACCACAATGGCAACCCAGTGTGACCAAGCTGAAAAGAGAAAGAAGGTAAAAAAATGGCAGATAACTCATACCGTTAAATATGGGACTGTCTTATGCATACACAAGATGAAAGATGGATGGCCACCTTAAAAGATCAAGCACTAACTCGCCAGGCCAACCAAATAAAACTGTCAATCAGTCGTTACTCCCAAGTTCTTTCCTCACAGCTGCTCTCAAACTCAGGGAAGTGAGATTACTTGTATCATCTGCTTCTTCCACTTACTTGTTCTAAAAGAAAAGTGACTCAGTTAATAATCTATAGATACTCCATGTAATTTCTCTTTCACACACACACAGTGAATATTTACTGCCACCTAATTTATTCTGTTCCTTATTTTCTGAGGCAAATATGAAAAGGAAGATAAGTGGGAGGCAGATGAGCTGATGGCTGAGGTTAAGAGGAATCACTGGCAGGGAGTTAAATCAAAGATGGACCAATGACAAAAATGGGCTAGCAAGAAAAGAGAGGCCAAGGAAAGCCATATCCGTGAGGAATAGAGTAGACATTCGGGATGCATAGGAAAAATGAAGAATAAGCAGGTGACAGAGCACCATGCAAGGGGACAGAATATTATACATATTCAACTGAAGCACCCAGTCAGATCCCAGGATGTTCTGAATTTAGTACAGAATGACAAAAAAGTAAGTTCCATTTAACTTTTTTGAAGGTCAAGATCATTACAGTGTGAAGTTTTATTTGTTCATAATTTTAGAACCTTCGTATTTAGCAAACCCAAACCAGAATTCTAAACTTCCTGGTAACAGCAGTTCAGAATGGAAATGACATTAGTGCTGGAGACTACTGTATCCTAAGCATAAAACTATGCCATTAGTAATAGTTTGATTAAATGTCTGATTTGAATCATTAAATCATCCTAAGTAGATACTTTGTATGAGAATGGTCTATTGTGTTGGCTGTCTTTGGGGTCATTTGAACTGTGGTACAGTTTGTGCTTGCAAGTATTCCTCAATATATCTAATGAAGGCCTTTGAATGTTTGACAGACAGGTAACTATGTTAGGTAGAATGCCTGATTGATTGTTCCTTTCTTGCTATCAATTAAATGAAAGGCTTGCTAGAAAAATATGGCTATATTTGCTACAAAGCTCTTAGAGTATGTGAGCAGATTTAATCCAGTCCATCACCTTGATATGGTATAGAACCTGCTGTATGCTTTTGAAATACAACTTGCATAAATGTGGTATGGATGCTTTGGCATTACATTTAATGGTCCAGAAAATGGTGTAAAATTGCTTTCCTTTGTATACAATGTCTTGATGCATCTGAAGTGAGGTAGGTAGCATATTGCTTCCTGATTTGCAATTCCATTTTCAGGGCTATTTGGGAGAATGTCAATACAAAGGATGTAGTTTCAGAATGATGAAAACCTACTGTTAAAGCATGGATTTGCCAGATTGTACCATTTCAAATCAGAAGCCATAGATTCTCTTTCACTTTCTGCTGCATTTTTGTTGTGCAGTAATCATTAGGACAATGATGAAACATGGATATCAATGTCAATGGTAACCTGTGGCTTTTCTGACAACACATCTGTGTAAGGCCCCCTATGTGCCTTTCCAAAGGGGAGCAACTGGCAGAAAACACCCCCTATCATTTACCCACAACACCCTCTGTATGTGAGTACTAGCCATGTCTAGGTCAGAGTGTGGCCTGGATATATAAACTAAACCAAGATGGAGCAGATCCAAACAAAATGGTTTCTAGCAGCAAAGAACAAGTCTGATCTTGCTATGTTGCGGGGGGGGGGAGTGGCTTTAGGGAATCTCTCTACATAATGGAGCCACATTCCAACAGAAACATTAACAGTTCCTGTTTGCACCAGGAAATCCATTCATCCACTCAGATATGAAATAAGACAATGTTTTTGTCTTCTCCTGGGAATACTACTCAGAGCCTCCCCTGCACATTGTTCTGGTCCCAGTTAATCCCTTCAGCACACTGTTTCAAGGGGGCAGGCATATTAGCATGCCCTTAAGTCCTATTTTTTTCTGTAACTAGGCAGCCACAACTCCATTGTTGTGTGTCTTGTCTTGGGTGCCTACAGACTTGCACCCCCAAACTTCATTTGGGTCACTTTCCATCTTCACAGCCTCTTCTTCTAATTATGACTCCCAACAGCCTCCTATTATTCCCGCTCACCTCTTTATTTCCAGTATTTGTGTGTATGTTTTAACGTGTGTTCTGTATGTGTGCATTTTATTAGGACTTCTTCTTTTAATAAAAACAGCCCTTTTGGTTAAGCAACAGACTAGCTATTTGAGAGTTCTCTAAGGGAAAGATCCCCATAAAACATAGGTGGAGAATCTTGCTAGTTACCTCTATCCCTCAAGCTTTCCTGTCTCATTGCTAATCCCCCTAATAAACAGGGGACAGCCTTTTTAAAAACAAATATAGCTTTGTGGTAACATCTGATGAGTTCAGATTCAACCTGCAGAATAGCATCAGAAGCAATGCACAATTAACCTGTTGTAATATACAAGCATGTTGTGCATATTCACACTAAAATACTCCCATGTAAAATAACTACAGCAACAACAATAATATACAAGAGTTTTCCCACAGGCTGTTCAAGTCAGCTGGAAGATAAAATAATTCATGCTCATCTATCTCCATATAAACTGCTGCTACTACAGCAAAATTAGGGGAGGAGGTAGAGACCACAAGAAATAGCAAGCACAAGGAAAGCCCAGAGAGAAAGAACTCAAGACCTCTGCAACACTACGAGTGACCGGCATGATACTAACCGGTTGGCCAACACTACAGGAGATAGTTCAGTGGGTGTGAGGCCAGAAGGAACTCCTCTCTGAGCAAGAGTTTGAGCCACTTTGAATAAAAATTCAGGGGAGATTTTTTTAAGAGCGGAAAGGTGGCAGAAAGTATGGATGGGATGAGTCCTCTCTATTCCTTCTGTATCACCAAACAGGGAACTCCATGGTCATAGGCAAGTTGGTTACTATTAAGCAACCCCTGGCCTCATAAATGTTTAACAGTGTGCTATAGAACGAATCTAAGCCATTTAGATTCTAAGTGTAGTTTTGTGTCAATTTCTCCTTGTGGAGGACTCCCCTTCCTACTGCCTTTAGTGTACCCCAAAACTGAACATGAAGTTATTCTGAACAATGTATCAAAAGGCTTAGATGTGGTATTTGTGGATGATGAATTATATGAGTGTTATAACTATTTATCCTCTTTTCATTGATAGGCAAGTTAATATCTGTGTTACGATTTAGATTGTCTGTTTGGTCAAGGCATAACAGTGGTGGAGAAGTACAATACTGAATATGATTTTACAGAACTGTGGTATTCAATATGGCAGACTGACCACTGGCATTTTTTAAACTCTGAATTGCTGTATGAAGAAGTGCATTATTTTATTTTATTTTCTGGTTGGTGGGAAGTGCTGTCAAGTTACAGACAAGTCATGGTGACCCTATAGGGTTTTCAAAGCAAAAGATAGACAGAGGTGGTTTGCCATTGCCTGACTGTGCATAAAAACCCTGGACTTCCTCGGTGGTCTCTCATCGAAGTACTAACCAGGGCCAATCCTGCTTAGCTTCCAAAGTCTAATATGTTTGAGCTAACCTGGGCTATCTAGGTCATTTCATTTTATTATGAGCATGCTGGAGCAAATGTATTTCCAGTTTTAAAAGGGCTACTGCTCAATTTTAATTGATTTACAGACAGATTTTTAATGTATATAAGTGCAAATAATATGATTTTATATCAAATACATTTAAATCAGTTGCGAGAATGTTGTTCATGTTTTTCCTAACAGGGTGAGCGTCTCAAGTCATTACATATTTTCAACATATTCAACAAAAATCAAATGACTTAAAAATCTGCAGTCTTAAATAACTCCCCAAACCCAACCAAGTGTCTCTCAAGAAGATCTAAAATAAATTATCGGCAAAACTGTTGAAAATATAATTGTCACCTCTGCAAGCTCCTTATGTGTTTGAGGGCAAGCCATGAACAGGAATGATTTTTTCATGTGAATTACCCATTCAACGGATCATGTTTCCTATATACCCAGGTGTTCAGCTATGTACTTTTAAATATTTCCTTTTGTCTTTTCCCCTTCTCTTTTAGGGAAAGGGATGCAAGTGAGGGTGGTAAGGGAGGTGACAAGAAAAAAGCATGATGAATCCAATCACATCCTCCTTCTACCCTTTGGCATTTCTGAATTAAAAGATAACTCCAATGATATCTCACTAGGAAAAAAAATACAATGACAAACAACAAAAAGCCACTTTAACCTAAATCTTTGGGAAAAAATGTTTTGCACTCCAAAAGGCAAAACTTGCCTGTGGGAAAGTCAGTGCAGCAATTTCCAGATAAAAATCAATGTTACCAAGGAAAAAAATATAGATATAAAAATCGGAGACAAAGTGGGGACTAGGAGAATGATAATGAACTTTGGCACCCAATTAGGTAGGGAATATCTAAGAGCTTCAAAGCTCTATTTATGTACAGAGAACATGAAAGCTTATCCATCAACTGTCTTTGAGGAAAACTATATTCTGAATGCAATTTTTCTTTCCTGTTTTGCCTCTTTTTTTTAGCCTCCCTTTTCAGATTTCTGACAATTTCGGTTGATGGCCTTTCAGTCAGTAAATCAGTGGATGGAACCTACAGAGTGGTGGCTGGAGGAAACACTTAACTTTTTGTGCATTTTCTATTTCCGAGTGTGGTTGGCATGATACCCAGAATACTGTGACTAGTTTGTCCTTGCTAGTTTTCACTTTGACTATAGAAATTGACAACACACAGGAATCACAACTTATCCATAGGGGAATCATATATTATCTGGGAAATTATCACAGGGGAATCACAGAGTATCCAGGAATTATATGTCTGACTTCATCTGTATGCTGTAGGTAATAATAATAATAATAATAATAATAATAATAATAATAATAATAATAATAATAATAGTAGTAGTAGTAGTAATAGTAATAGTAATAGTAATAGTAATAATAATAATACCTTTTGATTTATTGATCGCTCTAAGCGATTAACAGTTACTCACGTTTTCTCACAGGACTAACAATGATTCATAGGGTAAGGGAGAACAACATATAATTCTTTAAATCACACACTTTTGCAGCCGACGGGGATTTTGTTCAGCTGTAAGCTTCAGGCGTGCTCCAGATGGCATTCACTTTCGGCTTGGCTGGATGACGTCAGTTCTTCCAGGACTGCTTTGAGTCGTAGTGCCGCACTGCCACCGCCTGGCAGGTATGTAATACATGGGCAACATTAGAATATTAGGAAAGGATACATTTTTAGTTTGTTGTTCAGTCACACAGTCGAGTCCAACTCTTTGCGACCCCATGGACCAGATCACGCCAGGCCTTCCTGTCTTCTGCCATCCTCTGAAGTTTGCTCAATTTCATGTTCGTTGCATCTATGACACTGTCTAACCATCTCATCCTTTGCCATCCCCGTCTTCTTTGACTTTCAATCTTTCCCAGCATCAGGGTCTTCTCCAGTGAGTGCTCCCTTCTCATTTGGTGGCCAATGTATTTGAGCTTCAGTTTCATTATCTGGCCTTCCAGGGAACAGTCAGGGTTGATTTCTTTTAGGATTGACTGATTTGATCTTCTTGCAGTCCAAGGTACTCTCAAGAGTCTTCTCCAGCACCATAGTTCAAAAGAATCTATTCTTCGGAGCTCGGCCTTCCTTATAGTCCAACTCTCACAGCCATACATGACTACTGGGGACAATATATGTATAAATATATAAATGGGTAACTTCCACAAAAAGGGGATACGTGGAGTCAGTCTTTGTTTCTTTTTAAATATTTTAAAGCTTTCTTTGAATAAGCATTGTTTTGCACAGTACTTTTTTACACAGGGATTAATCAAGCATCTCACAATGAAGAGTGCATTAAAATTATTTATTATTTTGGTGGCAGTTTCCATGTTGTTGAAAAGTGACAAAGCATTTTTAAAGCATTCTTTCACAAAAGCAGATAAAGCATTAAGTGGGAGCGGGGAGAACAGATTTTCCAGTTGGTTGGTTTGCATTATAGCATTAATGCACAGAAGAACTGCAGAAGAATGCAGATGAACATATGCACACATTCTTTTGCAAAACAAAACAAAACAAAACAAAAAACCTGGTCCAGATATGGAGAAAAATGTCATAAGTTACACCCTTCTGACTCCAAAGGAAATCAATGGACTTTGCAAAGATACAACTGTTCATAGCACTATTAATTGTGTGCATGGCTCCCAATTTAATGCTTTGACCAATTTACCATTCCCAGTTTCTCAATTTTTAATCCCTTACCTGAATCTGTATGTCTTTAAAAAAGTAAAGGTTCCCTTGCCCGAAAGCCAGTCGAGTTCGACTCTAGGGTTGTGGTGCTCATCTCTGTTTCAAAGCCGAAGAGCCAGCGCTGTCTGAAGACATTTCCGTGGTCACGTGGCCGGCATGACTAAAAACCAAGGTGCACAGAACACTGTTACCTTCCCACCAAAGTGGTACCTATTTATCTACTTGCAATTTCTTGTCTTTACTGATGTAATATTTCAAAAATTTTAATTCACAAGACTTTCCCCCCATTTCTTTTGAAAAAAAAACACTTTGTGTATGTATGTAAAATCCTTTGTTTATTATCAGATGTAGATATATTTTTATTTATTTATTTATTTCTCACATTTTTATCCCGCCCTCCCCGCGAGCAGGCTCAGGGGGGCTCACAACAAGGGCATCAAGTGCCAGTATAAACATTAAAATCAAAAGAAAACAATCAGATTAACATTCATAAAGTGCTCAGTAATATTATCGCTTCAGTCAAATCAAGATGAAGGCTTGACAATATTAACTCAGAGCCCATTTTGGTCCATCACGGTACTGTAAAAGTTTTATATTGGGCCGTTTTGCACGGTCGTTGGTGGAGGTGGTAGTTAATTAAAAGCCTGGTGGAAGAGCTCCGTCTTGCAGGCCCCGTGGAACTGTGAAAGGTCCCACAGGGCCCTGATCTCCTCCAGGAGCTCATTCCACCAGGTAGGAGCTGCCACCAAAAAGGTCCTGGTCCTGGTTGCCACAAGCCTGGTCTCTCGGGGGCCTGGAATCACAAGATGATGTTGGGCCCCCGACCATAGTGCTCTCTGGGGTATGTATGGGGAAAGGCGGTCCCTCAGGTACGTTGGACCCTAGCCATATAGGGCTTTAAAGGTAAGTACCAGCACTTTGAAGGGGATTCGGAACGCTATTGGCAGCCAGTGCAGCACTTTCAGCACAGGTCGGATGTGGTCCCATTTAGGGAGACCCATCAGAAGCCTGGCCGCAGCATTCTGCACTAACTGCAGCTTCCAAATCTGCAACAAAAGCAGCCCCATGTCTACTGTCTACATAGAATGCATACTGTACAATGGAGTTAAAAGATCAAATTATATGTTTAAAATAGTTCTGAAAACAAAAATAATTTAATTCAAGCAATAATTATGAACATATCCAGTCTGAGAGATGGAACAAGGCTGCACCTAAGGGTATGTAACCACATCTTAGTGTGTGCCAATTGGAAAAGTGTGTGGGGGAAATAAGAATTAAAGCTACAGATCAATAATCCATTAAATAAAGCTTTTATTATGTAGATTTAAATACAACCTTCTCTCAATAAAGTCAGCTTTGTGTAGAAACAATACAAAAAGCCCTTTCAACACCTGTTTGTTAGGGGAAACAGAGCGATAGGTGTACTATTCACCACAAACACTGATCCTTTGCCAAAGTGTTTCAAAACTAAGAGGGAAAAAAACCCTCCAAAAGATAGTGTCTGTCTCCAGCCTAACAGATCACAGTAATAAGGGCTATCAGTATTGGATATTGAGATAAACTTTAGAATAGCATTGATTTGTGCAACAGTGTATCATCACAATCTTACAATAAGTGTTACAGTTCCTAGATACAAAATTATCTGAAACGTATGCCATGTTATATAAAGAATAAATAAAATTAAAGTACAGTAGCACCTTAAAGAACAACAAAATTGGCCTTTAAGGTGCTACTTAGTGAGTTTTCACTGTTATCTCCATAAAGCTGCAGATTTCTATGACTCTTTCATGTTAGTTTTTTTTTTCCCTTGACATTATATAGACCTTTTCAGTTGTTATGGTTACATGTACTAGAAGCTCAGCAACCCCCTGTATTGTCCCTCTATGACGAAATGGCAACCGCACTTATTAGAAGGATCCTATGTAACTTGCTTTCCTGATACGTGTGATTATTATAAATGAGAAGGGCTTGAGTATATTTTCAAAACATACACCAAGTTTTTTTCACATGCTACAAGCAATAGAAGAATTTTACTGTATCTCTTTGTGGTACATAGAAATTGTAGTTATCTATCATATTGTCTTGTATAGTTATTACAGAGCTTTTGGTAGTGACTTAAAATATATTTTAAAACTTTGCCTTAAAAAATCGTAAGGTCCCCCCCCCCAAATTTTTCAGATATGGAGGAGTAGTGTTATATGAAGGCTGAGATTGTGACCTATACTATGCTGACTATGCAGGTTAGGGATGAGCATGAACTGGGATGTTTTTCTCATGAATGGGTCTCCCAGCTCCTGCATTCATATTCCCCCGCTGCTTTAGCTTGTTTTCACAGAGGTTTTTGTAGTCTGAGGAACAAAAACACAGTTTGCCCCCTCTTGTGGCACAGCAAGAGAATTCCCAGAAACCGGGAAGTCTGATTATGTGTTGCAAGAGAGGGCAAACTGCATTTTTGGACCTCAGATTACAAAAAAACATCTATGGAAACAAGTGAAAGAGGCAGAGGAATACAAATGCAGGAGTGGGAAAACCTGTTTGCGTGGGAAATGTCTAGGGAAATGCAGTTCAGTTTGTGGAATGCTCAGTTCGCGAACCATGGACCATCATGAACTTTTTGACATTAGACAAACTGGTTCAGTTTATGAGGTAGATGAGTGATGTGGTATAAGCCCCCCCCCCCAGCATGCTAGATACCCCAAACTCACAGGAAGAAGAAGAAGAAGAGATTGGATTTATACCCCACCCTTCACTACCCAAATGTGTCTCAGAGCGGCTTACAAACTCCCCACAACAGATACCTTGTGAGGTAGTTGGGGCTGAGAGAACTCTGACAGAAACTGCTCTTTTTCAAGAACAGCTGTGCCAGAATTATGGCTTGCCCAAGGTCATCCAGGCAGGTGCAAGTGGAGGAGTGGGGAATCAAACCCGGTTCTCCCAAATTAGAGACCACACACCTCTGGCTGACACTCCTCTACATTCTCTCCATGTTTGGTGAGGATTGAATATATGTGGTCCAAGTTACAGCCCCCCCCCCCGAAGGGCCGCCAGGAAAGTGCTTTCTGGGGAAATTATAGGTGTGAGTTCAGGAGGTTCGGGTGTGTATTGAATGGACCCTGTGCAAGCTAGAGAGATCAAACCTGCAGGGGACCTCCCCCTGATATATCTCTACATGACCTCCAAGTTATCTGCAAATTGGACTTAGGGAGTGTGAGTAATGGCCCCCAAAAGAAGATTTCCCCAGGAAAGTGCTTTTTGGGAAAATGTCAGGTGCAGGTTCCAAAGTGTATAGAATGGACCCCTGTGACATGTTCGCGCTGGGCTGGGGAGGGTGCCAAGGAGGAGGAAGGTTGGGGCAGTTCCAGGTTCAAGCTCAGGCTGAGGGATGTTGCACGACCTCAGACTCCTGGGGGGGACCTGGATACTCCACCAGTCCTCTCCCTTTGTTGTTGTTCAGTCACATAGTCGAGTCTGACTCTTCGCGACCCCATGGACCAGATCACGCCAGACCTTCCTGTGTTCTGCCGTCCTCTGAAGTTTGCTCAATTTCATGTTCATTGCATCTATGACACTGTCTAAACATCTCATCCTTTGCCATCCCTGTCTTCTTTGACCTTCAATCTTTCCCAGCATCAGGGTCTTATCCAGTGAGTGCTCCCTTCTCATTTGATGGCCAAAATATTTGAGCTTCAGTTTCATTATCTGGCATTCCAGGGAACAGTCAGGGTTGATTTCTTTTAGGATTGACTGATTTGATCTTTTTGCAGTCCAAGGGACTCTCAAGAGTCTTCTCCAGCACCATAATTCAAAAGAATCTATTCATCGGCGCTCGGCCTTCCTTACAGTCCAACTCTCACAGCCATACATGACTACTGGGAATACCATTGCTTTGACCATGCGGACTTTCGTTGGCAGGGTGATGTCTCTACTTTTTAATCATGCTGTTTAGGTTCACCATCGCTTTCCTCCCAAGGAGCAGGCGTCTTTTAATTTCATGGCTGCTGTCACAGTCTGTAGTGATCTGGGATCCCAGGAACGTGAAGTCTGTCACTACTTCCACGACTTCCCCTTCTATTTGCCAAGGAGTGATGGGGCCGGATGCCATGATCTTAGTTTTTTTGATGTTGAGCTTCAAGTCCACTTTTGCGCTCTCCTCTTTTACCCTGAGCAAGAGGCTCTTAAGGTCCTCTTCACTTTCTGCCATTAGAGTGGTATCGTCTGCATATCTGAGGTTGTTGATCTTTTCCCCAGCAATCTTAATTCCCGCTTGTGATTCATCCAGGCCAGCATTTCGCATGATGCATATAAATTAAATAAGCAAGGTGACAATATACATCCATGTCGTACTCCTTTTCCTATGCTAAACCAATCAGTTGTTCCATATCCGATTCTAACTGTCACTTCTTGACCCTTATACAGGTTTCTCAAGAGACATGTGAGGTGGTCTGGTACTCCCGTCTCTTTAAGGACCTGCCATAGTGTTGTGTCCTGACCTAGCCATGTGCTCAATCCAGTTTCGGCCGGTTCCACATGCGGTCAGATGAGGTACCTGAGCTTCGCTCCCAAACACAATAGACCTAGTTGGATCCTAGTTCCCAGGAATAATCTAATCAGTGTATTCACGGGTGTGTGGTGTGTGTCGGTGTGTTTTCCTTGGGGCATATAAGCCGGCCTGTGAGCCGGCTACTTTGTCTTGTTCTTCTCCGAATAAAGTATGAGAGCTGAATTCACTAAGTAAGTCTCAGTACTTTTCAGTGGTGATGAAGGTGGGATTCTCCCTCCCATGTACAATGACCAGCAAGACAATCTGAGCCTCGCATCGAGCCCAGCACTGAGACCACGGCACACTGCTCCATTTTCATGCACCACTTCTCTGGGTTCCGCTCACCGCACCGTTCCAGGGTCCACACCTCGCACCACTGACCCCAAGCACAGCATCGCATTGACTCCAGCCACTCCCGAGCTCCGCACATCTCCTCCACATATCCGTAAGATGGCTGACAGCCAGGGCACCATTCCAGAGTTCAACGCATCCTATCCCGAGCAATGGGATACCTGGCTAGAACATCTGGAGAACCATCTCGAGTGCCATGATGTCACCAACGCTGGTAAGAAAAGGGCATGGCTTCTCAGCACATGTGGCATCGAGACGCTCCAGTTGCGGAAGGACCTGATCAGCCCACGGACCACGAAAGAGGAGACTTACGAGGTCTTGGTAAAAGCCCTGATGGACCACTTCGCTCCCAAGCCCATGAAGATTGCTGAGCGCATCACTTCCTTTGTGTGCATCCAGAATCCAGATGAGACCGCAACGGATTTCTTAGCCTGGCTCCGTTGAGCTGAAACCCACTGCACATTCCCAAGCCTGGCAGACAAGCTACTGAACCAGATTGTAGTGGGCCTGCAGGAACCAAAGCTCTGCAGAAAATTGGCCAGCCATGATGACCTGACACTCGACATGGCCTTAAAGGAGGCAGCGGCCTACGAAAAGACACACCAAGACAGTTACAGCAAGACGGTACACCGCACAGACGCTTCGGCTGCTTCTGATGGGTCTGACGAGGAGGAGGTTCTACAGGTTCATCATCCTTCAACGCATCCAGCGCATCCAGTGGGATCATCAGGCAACAAGGGGTTCCCGTCTTCAAACCCCTGTGCCAGCTGCAAAGAGGCGCATGAGCTCAGGTCGTGCCATTTCCGGAACGCAATCTGCAGGACCTGCAACAAGGCTGGACACCTGGTGAGAATTTGCCGCCTTAAGGGACAACGGCAGAAGACAATGGCGCAGCTCGATGTATTGGAACTGCACACCATTTCGAACCACCACCAACAGCACCAACTAACAATATGTAACTTACCCCCCGATGGCCCAGACAAAGTGTATGTGACTGTCCATATTGAGGAGTCCCCATGTAAGATGGAAGTCAACTTGGGCTCGATCTTAGCTGATATCCTCCATTCTCTATGCCCACGTTGGGGGCCTTGGTTGCACAAGCCACAGGGTCTCATGTTGCAGGACTTTAATAAGAACCCTGTGGCGGTCTGTGGCTGGGGTAAGTTCCAGTTCCAGGACTTTTTGGGACTACTGGACCTGTTGGTGGTGGAGGGGTGCTTGTCCACATTATTGGGACTGACATGGTTCACGCCCCTGGGACTGAAATTGACGGGGAGTCACCAGATCCGGACGAGGGATTTTGGGGTGGTTTGCAAGGAGTTCCCCGAAGTGTTTGATGGGTCCCTAGGGCAGTACACCAGGGCCCCAATTTCTCTGGACCTTGATTCAAATGTACACCCCATCCATATTAAGGCACGGCTCCCTCCCATAGCAATGAGGGCCAAAATAGAGGCTGAGCTCGACCGCCTCGTCAAGCAAGGGGTGTCCACGCACTGGGAGACCCCCATCGTCACACCGGTCAAACTGAACGGTGACATCCATATATGTGCTGATTATAAGTGCACTATCAACAAAGCCTTGCAGGACCACGCTTACCCGGTCCCAGTGGTAAGCTGTGTCTTAACTTCCCTTGCAGGGGCCAAGGTCTTTGGTAAACTAGATATGGCAGAAGCTTACCAGCAGTTGCCAGTAGAGGCACAAACCATCGCTACGCACAAGGGGGCGTTTCAGGTGACTAGGCTGCAGTTTGGTGTATGTGTAGCCCCGGGGATTTTCCAGTCATTCATGGATTCCATCCTCAAAGGCATCCCAGGAGTAAAACCTTTTCTAGATAATGTCATCATCACGGCGCCAGACTCTGCCACCTTCACTGACTGGCTCCGGGCAGTGCTCCAGAGGTTCAACTCTGCCGGCCTCAAGGTGAAGAAAGGAAAGTGTCTCCTTGGGGTGCCACACATCGAGTTCCTGGAGTTTGCGGTGGACACCCAGGGTATCCACCCCACGGACGATAAAGTTCAGGCAATTACGGGGGGGGGGGCGACTCCCACTTCCAAATCTGAACTGCAGGCTTTCTTGGGCCTACTTAATTTTTATCATGCTTTTCTCCCCTTGAAAGCTGCTGTGGCAGAGCCCCTGCACCGTCTCCTGGAGAAAGAAATGCCCGTGGTCTGGATGCTCGCTCACGCACGCAACGGCGTTCCAGGGGGTCAAGGACTTGTCATTTCTAACTCCATCCTGCACCATTTCAACGAGGTGCTACTGGTGGTCCTTGCCTGTGACGCTTCTCTATATGGGGTTGGGGAGGTCCTGGGTCATTGGTTGCCGGATGGCCGGGAGGTCCCAGTTGCCTACTACTCTAGGACCTTGTCTTCCCTACACTGTCTCCTGGACAAAGATGCGCCCTGCGTCTGGACGCCCGCTGACACAACGGCATTCCAGGGGGTCAAGGACTTGCTCATTTCTAACTCCATTCTGCACCATATCAACAAGGTGCTACCGGTGGTCCTTGCCTGTGATGCTTCTCCGTACGGGGTTGTGGCGGTCCTAGGTCATCAGTTGCCGGACGGCCAGGAGGTCCCGGTCGCCTACTACTCTAGGACCTTGTCTACTGCGGAGTGCAACTATGCGCAGATAGACAAGGAGGTGCTAGCGATAGTGGCTGGGGGAAAAAATTCCACCACTATCTCCACGGCTGGGCCTTCATGGTGGTGATGGACCATAAGCCTCTTCTGGGTCTCCTGGCTCTGGATCATCAGACTCTGCAGATGGTCTCCGCCAGGGTTCTACGGTGGTCCATTTTCATGTTGGGGTATGGCTATGACCTTGTGCATCGCCCTGGGAAAGCCATCGGACATGCCAATGACCTCAGCCGCCTGCCGCTGCCTGTCACAGACCCCAACCCTGCTTGGGCACACTCGATCGCCCTCGTGGAGTCGCTCCCCAATCGTCCGGTTCATGTGCGGAAAGTCGCCCACTTCACGGGCTGGGACAAGGTTCCCCACCAACAACCACCTGCTAATGCAACTGTGCTGTCCAAAATCTAACTATTTTTCTTAGTTCTTGTATGCTTGAATGTTTATTGTGTGTTTTGAGTGAATCTTCAGTAAACTAAGTTCATTTTACTCCGGTCTCTGTCTCTTCATTGAAACGCAACGGCACAGCCCATCCTTCGTAGACATAGACCTGAATGCCGATTAATAAACTGTTCCAATTGTCTCTCCTAAAGAGCAATTCGGCTAACAGCTTACAATTGCCTTCCCTTTCTCTCCCCACAACAGACACTCTGTGAGGTAGGTGGGGCTGAGACAGCTCTGAGAAAACTGTGATTGACCCAGAGTCACCCAGCTGGCTTCATGTGGAAGATTGGGAAATCATACCCAGTTCTCCAGAATAGAGCCCACCACTCTTAACCACTACACCAAGCTGGCTCTGTGCCTCCCACTTTCTCCAACATTTCCACACTCTCCCCAGTGACCCCTGTATGGCAGAGTGCCAAGTGAGCCATACTCATGCCCAGAGGGGTGCAAACCCACCCCAACACTTATTCTCCTCCATTCCTCTGCAGGCACCTACAAAAGGTGAACCTCAGCATATTGCCACTGGAGTAAAGAGTGGCAGCCAGGAGGAGGAAGAAGAGACCCACTCCCTCTCAGCAGGGAGAAGCAGAGGGGAAACAGGACACCACACCAAGAAAGGTTCCCCAGACTCGAGCTGCCGTGGATGGGATATCAAGGCAGGCCACCCACCAAGAGATCAAAAGGGCTATGTGGAGGGCTCAGGAAGAAGTCAGTCACCTCATTGTTGGTGAGATGATTGCTGTGAATGGCCACCCCTTCTCCCTCATGGAGGATGTAGCCTTTCACCGGCTGCAGTGACAATGGTCAACACTCAACTCTCCAGAATGCAAGGCAAAACCATGCACATCATGGCAGACAGGGGTCGTTTCGTAGAAAAAGAGCTAGGGGAACTCATTAGCATAACTCATTAGCATATGTCACACCCCCTGACATCACTAGAAGTGTGTCATAAGGCTACACTCCCTGACATCACCGGACGTGTGTCATAAGGCTACACACCCCGCCCCCAACGGTCCCGGCCGCTGCCGCCGGCCTTGCAGCTCCACTGCCGAGCCCCATGAGGGGCCTGGTGGTGGACCTGCAAGGCCGGCGGGAGTGCAAGGAAGCCCTGCGAAGGCCCTCCCTGGCCTCAGGCAGGCAGGGGTGGGGAGAGGCAGGGAGGAAGCAACTTACCCTCCCTCTTCTCCTGCCTCCTCCTGGCTGAAGCGGGGCGGCCAGAAGCAGGGGGTGGGGCTTCGTCATGTGCCCCATCCCCCCGTACCTCACCCGGGGGAACTGCGATCCCCCGCGATCCCCCCCAAAATGATCTCTGATGGCAGACCTTTGAAACAGTCAACAGGACTGTTGGGGCACGGCTCAAGCCCCAGGAGGGAACAGTACTGCCACCAGGTTACAAAATGGTTCTGCTTCATGTGCAGGGTATGGCTGCAGACCACACAGTGCAAAACATCACTGCCATGTGATACAAAGAGATGTGAGGGAGTGGGTGGCTGGCAGCAACATTGTCTGTGGCTACATGGTCACGGATGCCAACCCCAACGTGCTTGCAGACATGAAGTGTGTGTACCTGAAGAGCATTGTCTCCCTGGTGCACATGCTTCAGTTGGTGGTGAAGGATGCTCTGGAGCTGCTCTGGGGATGGACTCTGAAAAAAACAGAAAAATGTGGTTTGGTGCTTGGTTCTCAGCCAAACCATGAACCAAACCATGAACCAGAAAGTTAAACTTTAAAGGAAGAGGAGAAGAGAGCCCCAAACAGCTGCACAGTGGGGAATGCTTCTGCCTCTGCAGGGTTTTGTTTTTTGGGAGGCTGTCTTCTATGTACCTTTAGACTTTAAAGTTTAAAGGGACTGCAAAAGACAGCCTGAAACAGCTGAGTGATGGGGAGTGCCTCCCCACTGTTCAATTGTTTTTGTGGCTTTTGTGGGTAACAGAAAGCAGGGATTTAAAGGGACTTGGAGTCCCTTTAAACCCCTGCTTTCTGTTCCATCCACGAACCACCATGAACCACTATGAACTTTAAAAGTTTGTTGAAGTTCATGATGGTAGACCAATGATGGTAGACCCATCATGAACAGAACAAAAATTGTGCTGAATTTTCCTTCACAGTTTGGTTTGTGCTCATCCCTAATCCCTAACACTGAAACCCCAGCAGGGAGACCTGTTCACAATCAGGAGTGAATAAATGTGGGTCTTCACTTTGCAAAGGCACCCAGAAGCTAAGCCACTCTGCTCAGTGTGAGTATAGAGATGGGGATGTCTCAGAGCTCTGAGTCCACCTAACACCCAAACCCCAGAAGGGAAGAGGAGTTCACAATCAGGAGGGGATAAATGAATGTGCTTTACTAATTGTTTTTTAACAAGTTCCCTGCCTCTCTGTGTAACTGTGAACAGCCAACAGACGAAAGGGTGTAGAGCTGAGCTGAGTGTATATATAACTTTCTGATCCCATAGAGCAGAACAGGAACTCTTTGATTGGCATCTATTATGCTTTAGAGGGCTCCTACTGGTGTTTCCAAGGCTGGAGAATTCAGCTCCCCTGTTGTCTTGGGGTTTTGTAAAAAGTTTAATTGAGCAGAGACAGTCTGGCTGGAACTGTATCTGTTCATGAACTGCCATGAACTGCAACGAACAGTATCAAAGTTCATAAAATGTTTGTGCAGAAGACCCTTCCATAAACATTGCTTCATGAACCACAAATTGGCCAAAATTTGTGATGTACTTTACTTCATGAGCCAGTTCATACCCATTCCTAATGCAGGACACAATTACACAGTGATTTCAATTGTGTCCAAATATACATTGTGAGAGAAGTTGTTACTAAAAACCAATATAGGAAAACTATGCATTACCTTTAGCATTTACCTTTAGTATGTCATAACTTGAAAATGAAAGGCACATGGATAAACTGGGTACATGTCATTCTAAGGAACATTTTTTTAAACTGTAGGAGGTGTCAAAGGAAGGTAATATAAATGGCTGTACAGACTCAAACATTGTACAAAACTGCTTTTGTTGTAGATCAATGCACATTATAGAAATAATGTCAAAGGTAGTTTATTTTCATAGCAGGCAGCTGGGACTTATTTGAAATTGATATAGATTTTTCCTCCAACTTCACACCCCAGAGGCTGTATGGAGCAAACAAGAAGAGTAGGTATGTTGAACAGGTGTATATGTTACACTGACTTCAAAGAAAGACATTGAAACTGTGCTGCAGCAATCATCCAACTTAGCTGTCAAGAGTCAAGAAGATGAAGAACACACATCTAATATTTTCATAATACAGTGTCTTTGCTGTTAAGAAATGCCATCTCAGAGGCATTGAGGTTACTATCCAAATCCTGCTTTCACCAAGAAGGTAATCCATCTCCAGAATCATGCTGAAATGGATTCTTGTTCTTTTTTCTTCCCCTCCCCCTTTTTGAAGCAGTACTTGTGACATTGTTTGGGGATTACTGTGATGAATATGTGAACAACAAAGCTATCAGTTCAGCATGTGAACAAACCTCCATGGGTCTGGGGGGGAAAGGATATAAAATCCAATAATCATCACTATTTTTAAAAGGATCAGACTTTGAGTCCAAATGAAAAACAACATTAACTATTTGTTCAAGGTTTATATCATACAATATGTAGCAAGCAGTGGCTAAGATTCTGAATTTTATGTTGCAATCTGTGGAAAGATGTGAGAAAATATTCTTGTCGTAATGACAGCAGATTGTAGTGTGATGTACAGTAGGAGTATGTGGGTTTAATCAGTTAGTAATTATAATAGGGCTAATACTAAAAGCTGAGTTTCTAGGCTAACAAACATTTTATAGGGGACACTGGCACAGCATATTGATCATTGACAGCATGCTGGGAACAGCTAGTTTTGTCAGATCTACCACATTAAAACTACACAAGAAAAACAGGCAGAACTAGAAGTTGACTTGACTTATCTCATACAGTCTACCAGGAAGCCACCCGTAACAAGTGCTTTTGCCTGAGCTTTCTTTCAGTTTTCTGCTTGATTTTGGAATCCTGCAATCCTAGTCCTATTGCATTGATTATTGGCTGTCCCCTCCTGTTGATTTAATTGATTTACCCTGTGTAATCTGCCTTTAGTCTCAGTGAGAAAGGTGGACTATAAATTATACAAGTTAAAACAAATAAACAGACCCTAACTATTGTGGTAGTAGCAGCTGGGGATGACCAGATTTGTAGAAATTAAATATTGGACAATAAAGCTTGCTTTGCTCAGAACACCCATGTGACCCCACAGCCCAGAAAGAAGACACAAAAACACAGCTTTGGGTTAGACTAACCTTTATTCAAGGCTGATCAGCACACATTATTTAAATATTTAAATGATTTAAACAGGGGGCGTTTCGTAGAAAAAGAGCTAGGGGAACTCATTAGCATAACTCATTAGCATATGCCACACCCCCTGACATCACCGGAAGTGTGTCATAAGGCCACACGCCCCCAACGGTCTCGGACGCCACCGGCGGCCTTGCAGCTCCACTGCCAGGCCCCTCCACTGCCCAGCCCCATGAGGGGGCCCGCGGGGGACCTGCAAGGCCGGCGGGAGTGCAAGGAAGCCCCGCGAAGTACCTCACCCGGGGGAACTGCAATCCCCCACGATCCCCCCCCAAAATGACCTCTGGATTTAAATATATCTCTATTGAAAGAATACCACCCTGTAGCTTGCCTATCCAAACTGCCATGCCTCACCTTTCATCACCTGCACATAAGTTTGCACTGGAAGAAGTCAGCCTCATGCACCTCCTCCATTCTGTATGGCAGCTAGAAGACCAGCTGATATGGTGCAGGTCCAAGAGAGCTCACCCCCCTTCCCTGAACCATCTGGCCTTAACAGTCGATAAACAGTTGTCTCAGGTAAGCTCCACTTGTTTTGAGATACTGCAGTATGTTCACCATTTTCTCCATACCTAATACACAGCAGCCTTCCCAGTCCCAGGAGACATTTTTTTTTTAAGAGTACATATGATTGCATTGATGATTTGTTTGCAATTTAAAGCAGGGGTACTCAGAGATATATTAGCATAGGTCTGACAGGCGTGGAGGTGGTGTTGCTGTAGTCTGTAAGGATTCTGTCCGCCAGCACAGTGCTCCATCCAGGACACTACTGATTTTTGAGGCTATGTACCTAGTGATGGAATTAAGAGACAGGGTTGGGATTCTATGAGTGTACCACCCACCCCACTGCTTGAAGATCTCCCTACCGGAGCTGATAGAGCTCATCTCAAGGGTGGTGTTTGTCAAGTCTCAGATGCAATCACTCTCACAACACTCTTGTAGCAGCAAGATTTGGTTATTGAGAGTTGAAAGGGTCCGAGCATGGACAGATTCTGTATCAGAACTGACACCCAGGTGCCAGGACCAACCCTATACTACATGCAAGACATTCCCCCTAAGCCAAACTACCCAATCAATATTCTCACTCAGCCTGCCAAAGATTCATACCTGATCATAAGGTCACCCCCACATCTGCAACTGTTACATTATCTAGACATTCCCTGCACCGAAGGTCAGGGTGGACACTGAGATCATACATTTCCCAGGGTTCACAGACTACTCCAAGCTGGCACTAAACAAGTATAAGTGGACATTCACAAACACACACACCTCCTAGTGAAGAAGATAAACAGCATGTAGACGAAAAGAGTGGACAGAGGACTTCTGAGCAAGCAGTTAACCCCTGATGCAACAGAGTCTGAGTGTAGTTGTGCAACATTATATGACAAGCGAGACTCAAGCTTGACAGTGCTGAGGATCCCTACACAGATAGTCCTGAGGGACCTCAACATTCATGCTGAGGCTATCTGGTCAGGGTTTCATGGCTTCCATGACATCTATGGGCCTGTCTTAAGTTATAACTGGTCCTACACATTCTGCAGGTCAGTCTTGATCTGGTATTTTGTTTTGGGTAGGAGGTATATGATCTAAAGGTGGAGGAATTGAATATGGCTCCTTTGTCATGGATAGATCATTATTTGCTTAGGTTTAAACTTACAGGGATGCCACAACTCTGCAGGGGTGGAAGATCTATTAAAATGATGCACCTCCAAAGCCAGATGGATCCAAATGGTTTTCTGACACCTCTAGGGAATTTTCCTGTTGATACACTTGGTGCTCCTGTTGATGTTCTGGTTGACCTCTGGAATGAGGAAATGACCTGTGCAATTGACAAGATTGCTCCAGGTACTCACTGTCAAAAGTTAGAGCACAGGTAGCCTCTCAGTTTATTGAGAGGCTGCGGGTGATGAAAAGACAAGGGAGATATCTAGAGCAACAGTGAAGGAAGACTCTGAATAAATCCAATAAGACAGGAGCAAAAGCTCATTTTAAGGTGTACTGCATGATAGTGATGGCAACAAAGAAGCAACACTTATGTTTGCACAGAACAGACCAGCTGAACTGTTTCAGGTGGACAGAGGCCTATTGGGATTTGGTGTGTATGAGAAAGTAGAGTACTCAGTGGCCCACTGTGACCGTTTTGCTCAGCACTTTGTAGATAAAATCTCTTGTATCCATTCTGACTTGTAATGTACATTAGCAGTGACAGGATTGGATAGTGCCAAGGTGCCAACTGGTCCAATTGTTTGAGATACTTTTCAGTTTGTTTGGTCTGAGAATCCTTGTAAGTTTGAGGCCTACAACCTGCTTGTATGACCCTTGTCCTACCTGGTTACTTAAATCAGGGGTGGGGGCTGGCTAATTGGGTCTGAGAAGTAGTTAAAGCTTCTTTAATAGAGGGAATGCCACCCCCCCAGCCTTGAAACAAGCTGTGGTACATCCATTGCTGAAGCTAGGAGATCTCAGTAATTATCAACTAGCCTCAAATGTTCCATTATTCAGCAAGATGACTGGACTGTTACAGGTGATGATCGGAATGTTAAAGATACTGGATGCTTTAGCCTTTCTAGCCTCCAAAGATTTCCAGATTGACCTCTGACAGACTTACTTCAACCTTCCACTTGATTCAGCTTGTTGAACTATGTCTGCATTTTTGAGGAACAGCTATCTATATAATGTGCATGGCTAGGAGAACTTTTTGTGAGAACTCCTTTTATGAGAACTGTCTCTGGGGCTCGAAGTTGTTTTGCCAGTTCAGAAGATACTTCCCCCCGTCCTTACTTAATTTTTTTTTCAGAGGGTAAAATTATGCCGAAAAGACTGTTGTAATTTGTTTGTTTGTTTAATGATACTACTCATTTAGCCTACAGGCCTTGAGCAATGTCATACAAAATACAACAAAATAAATAATTTAAATAACCAACCAATTACCATGCTTGAAGTCTGTTGTACTTTTTATCCATGCTTGTTGCTTGACCTGCTATCTATTTATATATATATATTTATAATAAAAAAACACAAAAAAGATGCAGTGCTTTGGATCCTGTTAATGATTCCCCCTAGGGATATGCATTTGGTTCGGCAGAGCTGAATGAGTGGCCAAATATCGGTGATTCGGCCCCATTCAGCCCAGCTGCTAGCCGAATCAGATTCTCTGATTCAGCCAGCTGAATGCAAGTGGCTGAATCATTCAGCAGATTCAGATTACTTTCAGCTGGCCAAAAAACAGCTGGGGAAAAACAGAGAGGGGAAAAGTTACCTTCTTGCTGCCTTTCCCGTCAAAACTGGCCTTTTCCCGCCTCTTCCCTGGGTCAAGGGAGGAGGGGAGGGGGAGGAGGCCAGTTTGAGCCAATCATTGCCATGTATTTGCAGCTTGCAAATGCATGTGCAGACTTTGCAAGGCTGGTATTGCTTAGCACACTACCTTCCTTGCTTGGGAGGGGAGAGGGAGACTTGCAACTCTACCAATAGGGGTGAGTTGCATCCTCTTTGGCCCAATTACAGGAAAGTTTCATTTTTTGAAAATGTCCTGTGCTTGGCCCAAAGAGGATATAAGGAGTCCTGCCTAGTGGGTAGACTCATTGCTGTTCCTGCTTTCCTGGTGGCTGCCTGTCTGAGAGAGATTGTGCTGTGCTGGCCTTTGGCTTCAGCTGCTGGCTGCTCTCTGTGCCTGGCCTGCTGCCCTCTCCCTGGACTGCTGCTGGACTCCCTGGACTGGACCCCAGAAGAAGACATTGCCAGGTTTTATTCAAGTGGGATCTCTTTAATTTTTAAAGGGATTTAATCTTTATTTTTAAGGTTATTTTTTCTTCTTTGGGTTGGGTGAATTGTTCTGGGTGGGTGGTTTGAATTCTGTGGGTTCTCTGGGGTGAAGTATTGAGGCGTTGGGTATAGTTTGATTGTTTAGAGAGTTTCTTTTGAACAGTTTAAATGTTGTACTGTTTGTTGTTGCTTGGTTGGGGGGGCCTGGATTTTGCCTTGGTTTCTTCCCCCCTTGTTTGGTGGGGTTAGGGTCTTATTTTCCCCCTCTCTTTAAAAGTTTAAAGGGGTTTTTTTTTCCCCTCTCTGTAAAAGTTAACAGGTTTATATAAGTTTCAAAGTTTTATTTTTGCTTCGGTGGGGGCTGGGGTGTGCGTGGGTTTTTCCCTGTTTGATGGGGTTAGGGGGCTGCGGTTTTAAAAGTTGTACTGGTTTTATGTCTGTTTGGTGACTGTGAGCTGTTGTTGTTGGTGCCTTGGTTTTCTCAGTAGTTCCTGTTCGATATAGATAGAGATAGTGTACTTTGATAGCTTTCTGGTTCCATAGATAGATTCCTTCCTGTTTGTGTGTTAGACAGACAGACAGACAGATAGATAGATGATAGACGGACAGTTAGTTAGTGCTGGAGGTGCATTTCTGGTGGTTTTTATTTCAGTTTCCTGTTTAATAGATATTTAGTGTGTTAGCCTTAGAGTTTTGTTTGTTTGTTTGATTGTTTGATTGTCAGATGAGAGAGAGAGAGGGAGGGAGAGAAAGGATTTTTTTCTGGTTGCTGGGGTGGTGCTGCTGCTGCTGGTGAGGTCAGGTGTTCTGCTCTCTGTAAGGCTTGGCAGTTGGCAGTGGCACTAGATAATTTAGTTGTTTAGTTCAATTGTGTGGCATTGGTTTAAGGGTTTTGTTGGTTTAAAGAGGGTTTTCTAGGCTTGGTGGGTGGGTGGGTGTTTCTGGTTTGTTAGGGCCATTGATTTAAATAGGTCAGTCTAATAAGGGTCTGTTCAGGAATTATTTAAAACACACACAAAAACAATAAGTAATCCAGTGTAGGGCTCTAGTTTATATACCTAACTAGGCCAGAATAGGATACTATTAAAAAGAGGTGAGAAAAGGTTTCCTTAAAAGCAGTGCTTAAGTAGCTTTAACTACTTACAGAAAACAGTGTTCTGTGCACCTGACCTTCATTGAAGGCTGGTGCTTACACATTGCCTAGGATGAACCCCAGCTTTTTAGTTCATATTACACAGACACCTGCATTTCCTTCCTAGGAAATCAGGTTTGTCCTAGTACATTAGCCAGGAGTAGTTTAATAAAGGCCTAATCTGCATTTAGCATTTGCTCAGTTGTTTTACCAAACCCACACTGGAACAGAAAAAGATGCAGTTCAAAACCACATTCAACTACCCCAGGCCAACACCTTACTGACTGCAGAGTCACCCCCAAATGGCCATAAATCTATGCAGCCAGCCACAATAAAACCAGATATCAAACAAAGTGAAAGCAGCATGCAGTATGGACACTGCCATAAAATGCGACACTCAATCAAAGTGAAAGTGGCATGCAATGTAGATGGTAATTTCTGTTCCAGTGTGGCTTTGGTATAACTGCAGAGCAAATGCAAGATGCAGACTGGGCCAAAGAGACACAAGCACTTCTAAAAAGGTTTGTTTCCATCTCTAGGATAGCTTATAAAACCTTCAGCTAGGGAGAAGCAGGATCACCAAGTTTTAAACCAGTCCAGTACCAAAAGGAAAAAAAAAACTGATGAAAGGATAGCCTAGGGTCCTTTGGAAATCAAAATAGATATTTGGTGGGAGGGTTCTTAAAAAGGTGTCAGGCTCTGTCAGGTTCAGGTGTCAGTGCAGTTAGTTACTTAGGTGCCTAAACACCCCACTACCTACAGTCAGATTAGTCAGAGTATGGCCCAGGGTGACACGATGAGTGGCAGGAAAGGAACACAGAGGGGCCCTGGGGGCAAGGCAAAGAAGAAGACCAGAGGGGCGGAGGAGGAGGGGGACCTCTGTGCAGGATCACAACAGAGCATCCTGGCACCACTCTGACCTCTGGCCAGAATGGTGCCATGAAGAAGCCATGTGTGGTTCTCTTCCCTAAGAAGGATGCTCCTGGGGTGGCCCCGGGAGAGCTGCCTGCAGGTGTTGGCACTGGGCAGGGGTCTGTTGCTCAGGCAGTCCTTCCTCAAGCCATTGCTGCTGAGGCTCAGTGGCAGGAGGAGGGGCAGCAAGAGCTGTATTTGGGGTCGATCTCTGGGAATGATTCATCTCCGGAGATCACTCCACAGACTCAGAGGGCTAGGGAGAGACTGGTGGAGAAGCTGGGTGGCCCCCACCAGCCCACTGCTCCGGTCCCTCTAGGCTCCAGCAGGCCTTCTGGGGAGGGACAAGAGGGGATGCTGGAGGGGGCAGAGGAGGAACCAATGGAAGAGACACACCTGAGGGCGCCCCCATCTCAACCCCCTCCTCCCAGTCAGTGATCTTCTCATGTCCCCCCAAGACATGGTGTGTTTGCCCCAAGCTCCTCACAGGAGGAGGCTCAAGTGGTGACCGAAGCTGCTACTCAGCATGGCTCCCACTTCACCTCCAATGTCTAGAAGTACTTCCAGCTGTCTGAGGACCCACGGTATGCACAGTGCCAGTTGTGTAGGGCTTAAATCAGCCATGGGAAGGACCCCAGCCATCTCACACCTGCCAGTATGCAGTACCACCTGAAGAAGCACCACCAGGAGGAGCTTCTTCAGGGGGAGAGACTTGCTGCCACTGGGGTGCCCAAGCGGCCATGACCAGCAGCCAGCCAGGAGGTGAGTCATGCAGCGACCACCTCTAGTGCTCTCCCAAAGAGTGATGTGGCAAGGGAGGTACGCCAGGCATCTCTCACTGAGATGTTTAGTGAGGGCGGCGGCGGGGGCAGGAAACATGGTAGGAGGATGGAAACTCACTGCATTGCCAAAATAATCATTGAGGGGTACCCCTTTGCAGTGGTCAAGAGTCCTACTTTGTGAAGGTTCTCACACCCTGGCACACGGCTCCTTCTCGCACCACGATGAGCAGGACCATGGTGCCCTCGCTTTACAGGGCTGCCAGGGACTTCATGAAGAAACAGTTGCCCTGTGCTGCAGGGAGGGCTGTTCACTAAATGTTGGATATCTGGACCTCCGAACAGGGGCATGAAGTGTATCTCTTGCTGACAGTGCACTGGTGGCAATGCAGTGACACTGTGGGTGGTGGGCGGGCAATAGATGATAGGCAGGGACGGGGCCCCTGGGCCAGCTACTGCAAGGCTCTGCTGCATGCTGAACCACTCAACGTGCCACACATGGGGGCCAACATTGGAGCCATCATCAGTAGGCAAGTAGAGGAGTGGGTAGGTAGTGACATCATCATGAGCTTCATGGTGACAGATGGTGGCCCCAGCATGATGGCGGTGATCGAGGCAGTGGGCCACAGGTGCATTGCCTGCATTGCCCACCTTCTCAACCTTGTGGTGAGGGATGCCTTGGGCCAGGGATCAGAGAATCCCTGGCATGTCACCAGGTACTACACTTACTGGCATCTCCTCCAGAAATGCTGGTACATTGTGGGCCACTTCTCATGCAGCAATAAGGATGCTTATCGGCTGAATGAGAAACAGACACTGATGGGTGTGCCAGAGCACTGCCTATCTGGTGACATCAGCACCCACTGGAACTCCACCTGTGCCATGCTGGAGCACTTGGTTGAGCAGAAGAGAGCCCTGATTGCCCTGATCTCAGAGAGTGGGGTCATTTGGGAAGAGAACTGATTCACCCAGGATGAGTGGGTGATCATTTCTCAAACTGTGGAGGTAATGTGATAGCAGAGAGCTCAGGGATTAAAAGGAACTGTGCCACTTCAAGCTGTAGGTCAAAGATTTCCTACATATATAATTCATTGTTAGTGAAAAACTAAAAAGCATACAAAGGGCTAGCCTACAACCTGCTGGGCTAATTAGGCATGCCAAACAGATTTTATATTTCTCACATGACACAGCCTGGTGACCAGCAGGAGACATAGGGGACGGATTCCAGCAACAATATAAGATCACTTCTGGGAAACCTGGAAGTGACATCAGTCCTCTCCAGGAAGAGTTGGAAACTCTATGGTAAAACCACAGAGAGGAACTGAGGACTACCTGGAAGTGACATCACCTTGTCAGCCCAATGCCCTTTTTATTTTCCTCCTGCTGATGCTGCAAGCAGTGGTGGAAAAGGGGAGCTGAGGGCAGGAGATCCTCCACTGCCATCAGATGGCTAGCAAACCTGGTGTTAATTGTTTTATTTCATAAAGTTTTTATGCAATTACAAGTGACATCCCCTGCCTGCCTGCATTCTGAAGTTCTATATTCCAGTCTCTGATCCCCCAGAGTTCTAACAACTCATTCTTCTGGATTTGTAGTCCCGGCCTAAGAATGCTGTTACCGCCAAGTCTGCCTCATTGTTTGGGGAAATTAGCTATGCTGCAGGGGAGGTCCAGCACAGTAGGAAGACTCCAGGTTTTATTGAAGAATTTCCCTAATTACAAGCACACTAAGCAATCAAAAAGAGCAAGAAATACAGGACTAAGAGAGTAGAGGTGATTGATAGAGAATAGAGGGTTCAGTTATGGGGTAATACAACCTGTCCAGATGTGCAGAATCCATGAAGAAAGGATTGTGGCCTGAACATAATTTTGGGGTGGACTGCCAGTTGGCATCAGGACAGAGGAACACAAAATCTGAGGCCATGTGCTCAGACCAATATAGACATTAGAGAACAATGCTGACCAATGGGAGGTCTTGAGGGGCTTGCCCAAGATGAAGACAAAAGATTACCTGGACCAATCAGGTGTCCCAGGGGGTGTGGATGTCAGGAGGGGCATGGCCTAGGTGTGGCCAATGAGGTCCCAGAGGTGCAGAGTCTGGATTAACAACAGTTATGATGGGCCTAGCCAGGTGCTGGATGGTTGGTCTAGGAGTGTCCATTGTGGAACAATAGGGTGGTCTGACATTTTCCTGGTGCCAAACAAAAGAGGGGATGTTTCTTAATATTCAGCAGGATGAACCTGAATGGGTGACCATTCACTGTACATGAAGAGTTAATGTTTACCTTGATAGGTCTAGCAGAGGTATTAGAATACAGATATTTTAGACAAATATATGTAGACAGGAACATGAAGATTATTTCAAAGATATTTCCTGACATATAGGTGAAACAGGAGATGGGGATGGAAACAGGCAACATACTTCATTCATAACAATAGCACAGACCAGAGGCTCTTTGTCCCTGCCTGCCAGTACATTTGACAGACAAAAGACTAGTCAGTAGAAGATGCCTGAGGTGAGAAACTTGCCCATTCTAGTCCTTTTGGACTGAGCTGACAGTGGAGAAGTGTGTGTGTGTGTGGGGGGGGTTGCTTGCATGGAGGATGGCAGTGCAGCCAGCCTGGAAAATCTTCTCTTGGCCAGAGTTTTCACAACCAAGATGTGGTTCTCCTAGCCTCCCAGCAAAAAACACTGTTTAAGCCAAGTCTTAATGAGGGCACTGCTTGTGGAGCTTCATAGGTCGTTTTGGGGTCTCTCTCTCACACAGGAAAGACCACTCCGGGTTCAGGGCCCAGGAGGCTGGTTATAGTGTCAGCTGTAAAATGGTGAGTCACTGATTGGTTCATACCTTGCCTTAGCTACTGTGACCTTGAGAGAGCCTTTACTTTATTTTACCTATGAACCCTATGTGATTAACAACCTATGCAGCTGTTGCAAGGGTTACTGAAATAATACAGGTGAAGCATTTAGAACACTTTGGAGTGTGAAATAAATGGTAAGCATTAAAATAAAACAAACAAGTCAGAAAGCAATACTTTTTGATGTCTCGCAAACTGAGAATTTGCTGCCGTTTTGAAAACTGAATGCTTATTTAGAAAAATCAAAATAAAACTTGGCAGGGAAAGAAAACATCTCCCCAAAAGAAAGTTGCAATGGCCCATTAAAAGCCTTTCCATTCCAGTTCATGAATATAGAGACCCATTTCAAAGAGGCCCATTTGTGTTCCTGATTAATTATCATGAAAAAAATAATGAGTTGTCTCAGGCCAGAGTACCAATGCCTAAACTGATTGAATTCTTGGATTAATAAAATCCAATTATTCTCTCATGTAATTGGCACAACATTTATTTGTATCACCTTTTTAATAAGTTTGCTAATGAGATGAGAAAGTAAACAAAATAAATCGAATGTGAACACAACGTTCGAGAATACATCTGAACTCTTGCTTAACCTTGTGTGGAGATTATCAAACACTTACAAGTTTCGTCACAGATCAGGATGCTTAAGCACCTGCCAAGTCAGCTCACAGACTGCTACTCAGTCGTGAGCAGGGAACCAACTCTTCATTGGATTGTTCAGCTGCCTGCAACAGGCCTGACGAACAGGGTTGGACCTCGTCAGCAGTCCCCCTCTGACTTCTCCTCTCCCAGGCAAATACTTTTGGCTAACAATGTATGCTAAAGAATATGTTCCTGACCCATTGGAATGCTACCACTGTCAAGGAAAGTGAGTTTGCCATAGATGTTTCCATCTCTATAAAAATCAGAAAAGAGAAATGGGTAAGGTTTCTCAATCTCAAACTGGAAAAAGTGTTTCCAATTACAAAGTGTTTCCAATTACAAGTTTCAACAGAAAGTCCTGGGGAAATAACCCCAAGGTTTATTGATTAGCTCTAAACAGTTTGCTCTTTGTGCTTGTAGAATTCTTTCCCAGGGAGGGGAGTACCTGTTTTACTTTTGCCACTTTCTTATATATATAATTTTTTATTGGGTTTTTACACATAAGAACAAACATACACATAAACCCCTCCACCAATCAACCCCAATCCTATACACCTTGTGTTCCCTGCCACTGTGGTTGATTACCTAGTTTCTAACTACTTTCCATTTTCCTAACTACTAATCTGTCCCGATCTATTTTTATTTTCCATCAATCTATTTCACAATAAGTTATTTATTTCCCGTCCTGTTGGACTTCTCACTTCAATATTACATTTCTACTTATATTTTCAAATCCCTGCATGCTAAAGTTTATGAGGCTCTAATATTGGCTCAGTCCCAAGAATAGGATTCATTTCCCCTTAAAATCTTTCCCAAACCTCGCCCCAACCAAGCTTATAACTTTGTCTCCAAAACAATACAGATACCAACTCAACACAAAAAGGAAATTGTATCACTGTTTAAACTCATGTTAACAGTTATTTAGCACCTATTATATTCCTTCAACATATAATAGAGCCGACAACCTATCAAAAACATCCTATATGGTGGCGGAGTTTCTTTCCTACGTATCCTTCCCTTTTAACCCAGGTCAAAAGAAATCACCCCAACTAAAACTTTCTAGGCATGTTTCGATATATATATCATCTGACCGGCAATTCCCAATCTATCTTTCTCAGACTTATATTACCAATTTACAGAGCATTCAACATATCAGATCCAGCAAAAAACATATATGTAGCTTCTGTATAAATCAACCTCTTGGAATCTTTTTCTGGCCTTATTTCATTTCTTCCTCCTCTTCCTCTTCCTGTCTTGTATACTCTGCAAGTTTAACAGACATGCTTTTTTGCCCACTCCTATGTCCGCGTTTTCTCTTTCTTCCGTCCTGGTCGGTAAGTTTGCCTCCAATGAGTCTTTTTCTTTAAGTCCATGTTGAGTGCCTTGTTGCTCTTCCTGCTGCTTAATTTCCTGTGTCTCTCTTACTTGTTCTATATCGTTCTTTTCCTTATCAAATGGGTATTTCTGCTTCTTCAGAATATTGTCCCATACTCGGTTAAGCGCTTTATTTATCTCATCCTGCAATGTTATTTGAAATTTATCGGATCTGAGCTCATAAATTATTGTGTCCTGTATCTCTTTACAAATGAAGGTCGTCTCCATTTTCTCCACGCTTCAGTCCCACTTTTCTCCCGGTACTTTACAATTAAATGATTAAACAGAACAGCTTTCCACAACTCTTCCTGCATCCCAATGATGTTTCTGCTAATTAACAGTATGTTCAACAGGAGTTGTTTCTTACCCCAGTCCTTCTTGTTCCGCTGCCCGTAAAATGTTTCCCGGCCAATTCCTTTTACCAGTGTGGGGGGGAACCGCAGGAGAAAAAAGGGTGTTAGATAGCTCCGTCCCTTTCGGTCCAATTGTACAGCATCAATGTCTTTCGAAGTGGCGTAGGGAGAAAAAAAAAGCAAAAACTTGCACCAAACAGAAAGAACAAGGTTAAAAACACGGCTGGCAGCTGCTTGACGAAAACATGGCAGCCATGTTCCTGTTCTCCATGACGCTCCCACTTCGGGGCAAACCGGTCACCCCCCGTCCTTGCCGGGAAGATGGAGGGGCTGGTCAAACCTCATGCTCTTGGTCTCCCTCCAGGAAAACTAAGCGGGGCCACCACGAACTTCGGGGGGCTCCGGAAGAGCACTCATGAGCCGGGCGTCCCGGGAGCTCCCAAGGAATGCGCCCGTAGCACAGCGCCGCACTGCCGGAAATCCCTCTTTTGCCACTTTCTTATGGCAAAGTTATGACTATTTACTTTTTAAAACTATTTTGTATTGCTTACATGGAACACATCCTATAAGATGTATGCATACTTAACATTATTTGTGTGTTATTAAATCAGTATTATAAACCAGAGATGCAAGGCTAAACTGTTCAAACAGGACTTTTGTGGGTTGTTAACTAATTGAGGAAGCTTTTTTTTTTTTACTTTATTGGTATTGTTGCAAGTTTGAGGTCTGGTTACTGAAAATTAGTCTGCCCTAACATATAATAAAACATATAATAAAAGATTGATAATGGCTGCTATTTTAACATGGAGGTTTTGCTCTGCCTTAGCTTCCTTACAGCAGTGCTGTTTTCAGGAACATCCATATAACATCATCTACTGTGTTTTCCCCTGCTTCGCTGTGATCCTTTCCAAAATGAACATGGTAAGAACTTTTTAGAAAGATCTCTGTCAAAGCACCTTCAATTACGTGCAGATGGTGAGATGTGCATTTTTGTAGGATCTGCCCATGTCAAGGTTGTTTCCCTCACTTCAGCTTTCACAGCTGTCATTCAACCATTATTTGAGGGCTTTGGGGGGCTTTTGAAAAACTGGCAGATCATTATAAGACAGTACTATTATACTGATCTGTGACAACCACGTACTAGTTCCCAGATGTATTATTTTTCTTATTATTAAAAGGTAAGTATATAGCCTTTTTCTTCTGGAGTTAAAAAGGGGAGGTGCAGACTGTACAGATCCTTTTATAACATCACAACAAACAGGTCTAGATACTTAAATTAAAAATAGAAGCTGGGAATTAGAACAATATTGAAATTGATTACTATAATGTTATTGTACTGTAGTAATCTGTCAATCAATTGTTTAAAAAGCTGGCGGGGGACTCTGTTAGGAGGGAAGACAACCACAATGGAGCTGAAGCAATGTAAGTGCAGGAGATACTTCAAAGCAGATCTTTTGTTTGAAGTGTGAATGCATTCAAGGCAGCAATGACAGCTACAAGGAAAATAATCTCTGTGTAGAAGCAGCCAATGTTCCTTAACTACAGTAGGTTTTCTTTTTAAAATACCTAATTTGTACCCCCACTTTTTTCCTAATGGGGAACCAAAGTGGCTTACAACATTCTCCCCTTCTTCATTTTAGCCTCTCAAAAACACTGTGAGGTGGGCTTCCAGTTTGTGGATTGGCAATGGCTGTTGCTCTCCCCGGACCTCGGGGGAGTGATTAGCACACCAGAGTCATGGAGGGGTGTTACATCAAGTGGCACCCCCACAGAGCCTTTGTGTTAGGCTCCAGGCCAGAGGGCTTTTGAGGGTTAGCCTCTTCGATGGCTTGATGCTGGAGAATTGACAGTCCTGCCGTTGTGTGGCCTCCGGGCACAAGCTAATTTGACCAAGACAAGTGTGGGAGATTGAGCGGAATAACGAATGATGTGAGCGAGGTCAGAGATATGACCAACAATGGACATGGGTTCTAAGTAAACAGACTATTTTTAAAAATGAATCCCCCCCCCCGGTGGGAAAAGCGGAGTGCAAAGAGGGACACCTCTTAAGCGCATGGACAGATAAACATATTGAAGGGGGAAGGGAGGAAATAAATAGTGAGTTTATTTTGAGAGACTTACTTGAGTGCTGATAGTGAAGTGATGAGTTTTTCGAGCCCCTGCGAAGCAGTTTGAAATTGTAAACAAAACTGTAAAATGACGGCTTCCCAAGAAAAGTTAAAAGCAAAAGCACCGGGCAGTCAGAGCCCAAGACCGGAAGAGGGAGCAGACATCATGAAGATGTTAGCGGATATGCTCAAGCCGATGATGGAGCAACTCGATGGTATTAACCAGCAACTGACCTCGCTAAACCAAAACTTTGCTCTACAGCAGCGCCAGCTGGCAGAAACGGAGAAGAAACTGGAGCATGCGACTGAGAAAATCACAGAGATGGACACCGCAAACAAGAAAATGAAGAAAAGAATGGGAGATGTGGAAACAAAACAAAACCTCCAAGAAAACCGTCTGTTACAGCTGCAAACGGAAAAGGCCAACATGATTCTCAGATTCCAGGGAGTTCCTGAAACTGAAAAAGAAGATCTGAAGAAGACTCTGGGTGAGATTATTGCTCCAGTAACAGGCTTACCAGTGGATGAAATAGTAAAAGATATGGAGACTGCCTATCGGGCTTACTCCAATTATATTAAAAAAAATAGCCTGCCTGGAGAGATGGTGGTCAGATTTTCAAGAAGACAGACCAGAGATGCCATATTAAAGGCAACGTCAGCAACTCCACTGAAAATTGGGGAATAAATCATCAAGACTTTAAAAGACATTCCATTTGAAATTTGTCAAAAGAGGAAAAGCTATAAGGACTTAACCTCTTTTCTTCAAACTAACAGAATTCAGTACCGGTGGGCGATCCCCGAATGTGTCATCTTTAAAATCAATGATAAAAGAGAGAAGATTGACTCCATCTTTAAAGCCAAGGAATTCTTGAGACGTCAGCTGAGATTGGGGAAAGAATCCAAAGATGAAGAAACCAAATCAAGTGACTCTGCCACCTCTAGAATGGATGAGGACTCTGTGGTTGAAACTGGTACGGGAGCAATGACAGCTGTATATGATTTTAGAGATAGAAAACCGAAGTAAGGGCAGAAGGACTTTGAAAATCGCCTTTTGAAGTAAAGAAGATGCTCAGAAAGTTCTCTCATAATAACTAACATACTAACATAGAAGCTGTGAAAAACAAAAACTTTACAAGTATATTGTGTTACTAACACTTTAATTACTATTATTTAGTTTAACACGGATGTGATCTCCCTCTCTTGGGTTTTTAGTTAGTGTGGGTATCTATTCTTTATCCATAGTTGTAGTCCCCCCCATATATTTCTTTGTAGTTATGTAGTCTTATGGAAAAATAATAAAAATATCCCTTTGAGGGTTTCAAAAAACAAAACAAAACACTGTCAGGTAGCTTAGACACTGTGAGTGACTGGTCCAAGATCGCCAACAAGCTTCCATGGCAGAATGAGGACCCGAACTTGGCTCTCCAAGATCCTAGTATTACGCTTGAACCACTACACAAAACTAGCTCTCCTCAACAGGCCTTAACTGTTAGGAAATGGCTGTTTCCAAGAACCCATCAGAGCTTAGTGGAGATAATCCCACACACACAGAGAAGAGAGGAGGTACCTGTGTGTCTATGTGTACAGAAAGAACAGGTTTGACTCTAGAAGAGACAGTGGGAAAAGCCAGACAGCTAGTACTGTGAAAGGCCTGAAGTGATTTGGGGTGTAGGGTATTCTGTCTGGGAATCTGCTGTCCTGTAGGACTGGTTCTTTGCCTACATCCATGCTCTATTTGTATATTTGTAAAAAATATACAAATAGGGATTACAGTATTTGATACTGATATATTTTTTTAGAATTTTATATTGATTTTATTGCCATTTATTTATTTTGGTTTTAAATTATGTTATTCTCCATCACTGTTAGCTGTTCTATGGTGTCTAACTTGCTTAAATCATCAGAACAAAGCCGGAGTCCAGTGGCACCTTTAAGACCAACAAAGTTTTATTCAAGGTATAAGCTTTCGTGTCCACACACACTTCTTCAGACAAATTGAAATAGAAGTTACCAGTCCATATTTATAGTTAGTGGGCGAGCAGCAAATAAGCATAAGCTTCATAAATAGTGTTTAAAAAAGGCAAGGACCAAACTGGAATAACACGCTTGGTTTATATGGTCACCATTTGTTTGGGTTTAATTCCAGAGGAAATGTATCTGAAGGAATGTGTGCGCACACGAAAGCTTATACTATGAATAAAACTTGAATTTTGTTTTGCTGCTTCAGACCAGTATAGCTACTCACCTGAATCTTGTTTAAATGGTGCTATTCTGCACTGTTGTTTGCTGTCCAGAGATAAATTTGATGTGGGAGAGATGGGATATAAATTTGAAAAAAAATAATAATAAAGCAAATTGTAAAGTAACAACAACAAGATTAGAATGTACTCTTTTCCACAGGAAATCTACCCAGATAAGTGCCATGAATGGAATAACTACTCAAAGAAAGAGGAATATGTAAAAGTATACATTTTTATTGTCTTCTGATAAGCATTTTATATATGAAACATTTTTGTCTTATTTTCTATGGCAATTTTTTGGGAGACACCTAGGGGAAATGTTTTAATAATACTTTTTTGGTATGCTGTACAGGTCATATACACAGCACACATTAATTGCACATAAAATCCTAAATACTCCATACACGATGCAAATAATTCTACAAAACCAATAGCAAATAACAGAGGACTGAAACAGGTGACAAAAAGCATAAACAGATCCAAAGAAGGACCAAAAAGGAGCCAGTGGAAGAAGCATTGCCAATACCTATACAATTTGTTCCAGCAGCTTAGTGCCCTTTAACGTAAATATTCCATTTTACTTCTGTGATAGTGAGATATGTTCTTGCACCTGCCCAGATTTCAAACACTGTTGCAAGGCAAAAACATAACCCTGACCCTAGTCATAATGATCTTCCACTATTCAATTTTATAGTATATTTTTATTTTATTTAGAAGAAAGCTATTGCACTCCTCTTTAAAGGCACTAACATCCATTTTATTAGCCAGGCCTACACCTTCCCATCAGAGGGGTGTTCAAATAACCCTTGCTGCTGAGATGAGAAATGGCATCCTCTTTGTCAATACAGTTACTTTGACATAAAAAGGCTGTAAAATAGAGAGGAGACGAAATGTTCATTGAAAGTGCTAGAACCATGATTAAATTTTTGTTGTTGCAAAGATGATAAAAAACCCTTAAGCCTTCTGTTTGCCAAGAGAAGAAAAACAAAATGGATCTCCTTGAGAGTTCCAGTTGCATAACCCATAACTAGGTGTGAATGATCAAAGCTAAAAAGGGGGGGGGGAGCAATAATACAAGTCTACTTTTTCAACTTTACTATCTTTGCACTTGAGAGACTCAAAGAAAAGTTTTTAAAAAAAGACTACCAGAATCTCAGTGCTTGTTCAATGGTTGCAACTCTAAACAAACAAAACAACACTGGAGGCTAATATATGAATCCACATATATATAGCATGATCATTTTGAAAATTGATTATAATTTGGTATATTACTAGTGTATCACACTATACACTATATAGTGTATAGATTATAATTTGGTGTATCACAAAACAATAACTGTGTATCCATTGAGTTAGCCCCATATTGCACCCAGATTCTTTGCAATTTAATCCAGAGAGCTATTTTAATCCCATTGCAATCCAATAATATATAATAAAACAAATTCCCCATTTGTTCCCACATCATAGACTTTCTAAATAAAACTCAACACTTTTATTAGATTAATGTTCACAGTCTATTCCATCTGCAGCACTTGTGACAGGTAATTAATATATTACTCTTAAAACCTCAAATGCAATTATTATTTCATTGTTCCCTCTGTACCCTCTCCAGAAAAAAAGCAATTTGAATAGAAACAGTCTATTCTACCAGAATATACCCTAGCCATGTTCACATTTTACAGTGAAGTACAGTGAACTTTGAAACATTCATCAGTTGTGTGTTTGGGGTGGAGGGAATGAATGTTGATGATATTCAGAATTTAGCCAAAACTTACCTCTCCAATTAAACATAGACAAATGCTGTAAAGTATGTTAAGGTCAGCTGGGAATTGACCTGATCAGCAAGAAAATGCCTTGTGCCAGACAGACCCTGAATAAGAGAATTTTGGATAATCAAAGACTAACTGTCAAAACTCACCACATGTTTAATGGCATTACAGGCTACCCAGGGGTCTTTTCATAGAAAAAGAGCTGCAGCTCATTAGCATATGGTATGCTAATGAGCTACTAGGCTATTAGCATAATAGCTCATTAGCATATGCAATGCCCCCTGACATCACTGGAAGTACAGAGGGTACAGAGGGAAGGGAAGCAAAAGGGGGGAAGACATCTTCAAAAGCCTCCCCTTCCCTTCTCCAGCCGGGGGGGGGGGAAGCGAAGAGAGAAGGGGTTTAAAGTTTAAACCCCTTCTCACTAGAGTTGGGCCGCAGAAGGAGGAAAGAAGGAAGGAAAGAGAGAGAGAGAGTAAAGAGAAGGAACGAAGGAATGAAAGAGTGAACGAAAGAGAAGGAAGGAAAGCGAAGGAAAGAAGGAGGGAAAGAAAGAGAGAGAAGGGAAGAAAGAAAGAAAGAAAGAAAGAAAGAAAGAAAGAAAGAAAGAAAGAAAGAAAGAAAGAAAGAAAGAAAGAGAAAGAAAGAAAAAGAAAGAAAGAAAAGGGAAGAAGGGGGAAAGAGAGCGAAGGAAAAGAGAGGAAGGAAGGAAAAGAAGGGAGAGAAAGAAAAGGACGGAAAGAAAAGGAAAGGGGAAGGAAAGGAGGGAAAGAAAGAAGGCAAAGAGATGGGGGAAGGCTCTCCCACCCCCCACTCAAGCCTCCGCCACCCCCCACGGATCCGTCACTTACCCCAGGAGGTGGCGGGGGGGCTCTTTTGGCCTCCTCCAGGCTGCAGCGCTCCGGTGCTGGGGGGCATCTTCTGGCCTCCTCCAGGCCATAGCACTCCGGTGCTTGGGGGCATCCTCTGGCCTCCTCCGGGCCGCAGCACTCTGGTGCTGGCCCGGGGAGGTGGCGGGGGGGCTCTTCTCGCCTCCTCTGGGCCGCAGCGCTCTGGTACGGGCCCCAGAAAGGCGGCAACGGGCCTCCCTGGGGCCGCAGCGCTCCAGCGTGTGCACCAGGAGGCCAGCGACAGGCCGTAGCGGGGGAGCTGGGGACGGGGTTTGCTGCCACCGCCATTTTGCCAGCTCCTGGGCTCCCAGAGCGGCGCTCCAGCGCCCTCCAGCCCCCAAAGACCCCTGAGGCTACCAGTAGGATGCAGAAGAGTCAGGTCTCCTTTCTCTGTGTATCCCCTATATTTCAGGAGAGGCCACCCTGGCTCTGAGCCCTGAGCAATCAAGTTGCATACCACCCCAGGATTCCCCTTACAGCCAATGTCAGCTGACTCTCTTCTGTGTGCTGCCAGCAAATTATGCTGCTTGCACTCACTTTTTGCAGAGGAGGGACTTGAATGGCATTATGTTAATAGATAGCAGAGGAAAGATAAAAGCCCCTTTCTGAAGTATAGTCAACAGTCATCTAAGCAGTGGAACCCATAAAATAGAAGCTTTTAGGCAAGTGTTAGGCACATGTCTGTTAGGCAAGTGGGAGGGCAGTGCTAGGGTGTGATCTCAAAAAGAATAGATTTATGTTTTTAGACAGAGGGATGAGAAAAAAATGTTTTAGAGAATGACATGAGAAGATGCCGCGTAGCAAATGGAGTCTTGAGAATTTCTAGAGCTCAGCCATGGGGCAATCATGAATCAGTTTGGTAAAATTAAGGCTGCAATCACAAGGGCAGTTTTTGCCAATATAGTTGTGCTACCTTTGTGGATTTAAAGAGTATGATCAGACAACAACATCTGCCTTTCATGTCCCAGTCATTGGCACCTGGATCCAGCCCGTCCTGGAAGTGGAGTTTGCCAACACCAAGGAAAGTCTTTATGTATGCCAGTGCTTCCACTCCACTTTTCATGACGCCTGAACTCCCCTGTTGTGAATGGAAGCCGGATGGGAATTGTGAATGGTAGTTTCCATCTCAGTCGGGGTGGGGGGGGTTCTGCCCTGTAGGGATGTGTACATATGAGCATAAGTGACACCAATTGCCAGCAAGGGCTGCACTCTGTGGTTGAGGCACTGGGAATGTGGATGCTTTCGTGTGGGACTGGCACAAGGAGGAGCCATGTTAGGGAGTGCTGTCTGGTCACCCCTTCCCACAATGATTTAAACTGCCTCAAATAGAGGCCCCACCAGATCATGCCAAGACTCCAGTGTGACCACAGCCTAAGTGTATTTGCCTGCCTAAAGTTACCTTAAGGTAACTTTAGATTTAGAGCGTAATAGGAATATATTTGTGTTCTGTTTTTATTTCCTTTTGCTCAAAATTTTGCAAATAGATGTTTGCTTGAACAACATGTTGTGTTCTTTTCATAATCAGTATCTGCTAAGTCAAGATTAAATCTCTTTTTTATCCAATCAGTATGATTTTGTTGTCTACTTATACATAAACAAATGCCCAATTTGATCCACAATAACAAAGGCAGAAAAAGGAACATATTTGGAAATGTTTAATGACCTTGGATCCAGGGAATTTTCCTTATGTTCAAGATGTGTTCTATTGATCACATCTTCAAAGAATGCTTCCAAACGGATCACCTGTGTCAAAGCAAGCATTTATATTATTCACAATATCCCACAATCAAAGATAAAATAAAATGTCTATTGCTATGCTATTTTATGTTTTATACCTTTGGATCGTTCTCAGTCTTTAAGCTGAATTTATGTGGTTTGCTGTTGCTGCTAACTGTTTGAATCTAGAATAAATCCGACCCTTCCTAAATTTTACTTCCTTGGATACAGAAACTGTGAAAGTTTTTTCTTTCTTTCTGAAGGTTTCATATACATGGCCCTAATGCTTTACTGATCACTCTGAGTCCATGGCAAAAATACATAATCCTAAATAGAGATGGACAGATACTATGCTAGGAGATATTGCTGCTGCTACTAAGTTTAATAAAATAAGATTGACATGCTTGGTTTTATCATGGCCAGGATCACAGTCTTATAACAATCCAAAATGACACACCAGGAAAATCACTGGTGGTGATTAGAACTCAGACATTCAGGATTTGATGCAATAAAATTCACTGGGGGGGGGGGGGGAGAGAGAGAGAGAGAGAGAGGCCTTCTATTCTTACACTATGTATTCCCAGCACTGAAACTGCATGGTTTCTTTCTGCTTACATGGACAGTCTGAGACCTTAGTCAGGCATGCACACTCGTGTAGACTGATGGCTTAAATACAAACCGTTCCTGACTTTTATAGCTACATTTATCCAGACCATAGTAGCGTGAAAAACAGTCTCAGTGGTATGATATGAAAGTAAAATATCCTGTGCTTTACAACAACAGGTGAGACAAAGCACTGGGTTCTAGGGAAGTCTCAGTCAGAAATTTACTGATCAAGTTCAGGCTTGAACCTAAACTATATCCATAGTTATACTGAGGATGTGCAGCTAAAAATATATATATGTGTTTTTTCAGATCTGAATATCAGGAATCCAAAAAAAGTATTAGTATTCCTGGTTTCCTGGGTTCTAAATACTGGTTTGATATTTTGATCTAGGTTTTTCTCAGGATTCCAATATTTTGGGGCTTCATTATTATCTATACAGAATCTTTCCAGGGAGCTGGAGGGGATTTTTTTAAAAAAAAGCTACTGGCACCAAAATAGCTGCAGAGCTGTGGGTGCGTGTCCTTTATATAACCCAAAAAATTTCAAGTGAATTGGACCAAAAATACCTGAACAAGGTGCCCCAGCATTGATTCATATAGGAAATCACACTGATGCCTATAGTGAAAAAAAGATTTTTAAAAATGCAAAACTAGAGATTCCACAGCAATTTACAGCCCTAGAGTCACCAAGACAAACCAAATAGGAACACCGCTGCAAGCCTAGCAAACGTAAAATCTGATAATCCAGTCAATGTACAACTGGAGAATCTACAGAATTTCAAAACTGAGAATCTACTGAAAAAAGTAAACCTAGCATGAAGCAACTTGCACAAACAATGCAACTTCACAAAGTCAACAAAAACAATTCAAAAGGGCATAATCTAAGACAAATCATCCTGGCAAGCCTATACCAACCCTGGAAAGACACAGGCATTCTGAGAAAATAAAATATAAGAACAGTCCTGGGAGCCTTCAAACACTGGCTCCTGACACTCCTGGTTAATCCTGAGTATTTCCAGGATTTTTCAGGCCTCATTTACTGGTATCCTGGAAAATTCCAGATATTATCCAGAGACCTGAATATATCTGAACAATACCAATAAGGAACACTCAATTTTCCTTTGAAATATTTGTCTGTGCTGATTAAGTTTCATGGGGTGAAGTATGTACTTGTTAGTTCTATTTGTTAGTTAGAATTGTGGACTGCATGAGCTCCCTTGTCCTGAAACCAGTTGCTCCCATCCATGTACCTTCTTGCCAACAAATGGATGTTGTCTAAACAAACCTGTCTCTTCTGTGTGAATCTGAGAGCAGGAACCTCAGTGAGTACCCTATTCCAGATCTGCAAGCAAAAGGGAACATCACAATGAGGCATGAAGGATTCAGGCAGACCGAACAAAATTACTATTTTATTAAATAAATCATGTAACAATGGATGAAGTATGAAAACAATTCTGCAGGTACTGCAGAATAACACAGGACAAAACTCACACAGAATTAAGCTGGCTAGAAAACAGTAAAGTTCTATAACACAATTGTTTTTTTTTTTTTTTTTGCTGGACTTCTAACTCTATGTAAGTAGTACCTGATCCCTTTCAGGTCACACTCATCCCCGCCTTAGGGAAATGGATCAGCTCACTCTGACAGTTGCTTTACTGCAGCCTAGCTTCAGGGAGTAAATACTAGTGTTGCTAGGCCATACCTGGCAACTGTTGGGAGCTTGAGGGGTGGGACATGGAAGACTCTGGTGGCCCATCTGCCGTGACTTCACTTTCAGGGGGGGGGAGGAAAACTTTATGGCAAATAAGAATAACAAGATGTTTAAAAAAGAATGTGCATAATTAAAAAGCAAACTTAAATCTCCTGAAACAGTTTACCCTCCAACAAAGAGCGATAGTTGTCTGAAAAACATAGACATATGTTCTCCAGGTGTATACCTGGAGAACCGGTTCAATAAGTATAAGGCCCAAGGCAGGGTGTCAAACATGCAGCCCATGGGCTGGATCAGGTCCTCAGATGGCTCCTATCTGGCCTGCAAGGAACTGGCTGTCTCCTGGTTCTTTCTCCAGTTCTGTTGCTGTTGTTGCATCACAGCTTGTTTTACCAGACTCTCTCAATCACACAGGAGAGATAGATAGGCAAGCTTCCTCACACTTTTGCTTCCTCCTGTCTCCCTCTACCTCTCTCACATTCTTTCTCCCTTCTGCCCCCCTTTCTTTCTTTCTTTCTTTCTTTCTTTCTTTCTTTCTTTCTTTCTTTCTTTCTTTCTTTCTTTCTTTCTTTCTTTCTTTCTTTCCTTCCTTTCTCTCTCTCTCTCTCTCTCTCTCTCTCTCTCTCTCTCTCTCTCTCTCTCTCTCTCTCTCTCCTCCATCTATGGTTTGGAGGGTGAAGTCTATGGCATTATACTGATCTGTAGTTCCTCCCCTCCTCAAATCCCACCCTCCCCAGGCTCCACCCCACAAATGTCCAGAAATTTCCCAACCTGGAGTTGGCAACACAATTTCCTTCCCACCCAACAGCCAACCTACTTTTATCTGCCTCTCTGTCTTCAGCTTTCCATCTCCACACCCCTCCCCACAGCCTCTATCTAGGAAAATTACAGTCTTTCTCCACAGTGGGGACCAAAACAGCTTACATTATTCTCTCCTCCTTTTTATCTCCACAACAACCTTGTGAGGTTGGCTAGGGTGAAAGTATGTGACTGGTCCAAAATCACCCAGCTTCCACCTGGGTCTCACAGACCCTAAACTGAAGCTCTAACTGATGCACCACACTGGTTTTCATAGGGTGGCTGCCGATGAACAGTAGCAAGCAGCTGGGCCTACTTGAGTCATGCAAATCGGGTGGTATCAAGTCACCCAGAGGGTGCTGCCTAGGGATGCCAGCCTCCAGGTGGGACCTGGGGATGCCTGGAATTACTGCTCATCTCCAGACTACAGAGATAACTTCTCATGGAGAAAATGGATGCTTTGGAGGGTGGACTCTGTGACATTGTACCCCACTGAGGTCCCTGTCCTCCCCAGGCTCCACCCACAAATTTCCAGGAGTTTCCCAGCCTGGACCTGGCAACCTTACCCCCCATCCCCTGTCGGTAGCCAGGGGGTGACCTGGCAACCCTAAACTGCTGCCAGGCCTAGGGTTGCCAACCTCTAAGTGGGGCCTGGAGGACCACCCCCCAGAATTACAACTGAACTCAAGACAGCAGAGATCTGTCTCCCTGGAGAAAATGGTTGCTTTGGAGGGTGGACTATGTGCCATTATACCCAGCTGATGCCTCTCCCTTTCTCAAACCCAGCCCTCCTTACAGTTCACCTCAAAACCTCTAGGGATTCCCCAGGCTGGCACTGGCAGCCCTTGTCAGGTCAGGCCCCAAGGCTTCCTCCCTCCCTCCCTCCCTCCCTCCCTCCCTCTGAGGCCAAAAGAGGCCAGGAAAGGGCCCTTCTCCCACTCTTTTACTGAAAGAGCCAGTTAGAAGCCTCACACACCCCGCCCCCCGGGCTGAACATAAGAACATAAGAGACACCAATGTTGGATCAGACCAAAGGTCCATCTAGTCCAACACTCTGTCACACAGTGGCCAAAACGTTTTAATCTCTCTCTCACCATTGGTGCCTGGAGTTATATCCCTGCAGAGGCCATTTCAAAAGGTATGTGACTAGCTAGGAAAGCTAGTCACAGTGAGGCTGATAATGGAAGGATAGTCACAGTGAGGCTGAAAATGGAAAGCTAGTCACAGTGAGGCTGATAAAATGGAACACAGGTTATGGCAAATAAAATGCAAGTCTGTGGTCAGGCAGGCAAAAAGGGAATATAAGGAGCATATAGCAAAAAAACTAAAAACTAACAATAAAACTTTCTTCAAATACATTAAAAGCAGGAAACCATCCAGGGAGGCAGTGGGGCCCTTGGATGACTAAGGGGTAAAAGGAGTACTGAAGGATGAAAGGGAAATGGCTGAGAAACTAAATGCATTTTTTGCCTCTGCCTTCACTGTGGAAGATGAGAGGTGCTTGCCCACTCCAGAACCGCTGATTTCAGGAGGGGTGTTGAAAGACCTGAGTCAGATTGAGGTGATGAGAAAGGAGGTCCTAAAACTGATAGACAAATTAAAAACTGATAAATCACCAGGCCCACATGGCATACATCCAAGAGTTCTGAAAGAACTCAAATGTGAACTTGTGGATCTCCTGACAAAAATACGTAATCTTTCCTTAAAATCTGTCTCCATTCTTGAGGACTGGAAGGTAGCTAATTTCACTCCCATCTTTAAAAAGGGTTCCAGAGGAGATCCGGGAAATTACAGGCCAGTCAATCTGATGTCGATCCCGGGAAAATTGGTGGAAACCATTATTAAGGAAAGAATTAGTAGGCACATAGATGAACAAAACCTATTGAGGCAGACTCAGCATGGGTTCTGTAAGGGAAGATCTTGTCTCACTAACCAGTTAGTGTTCTTTGAGGGGGTGAACAAACATGTGGACAAGGGGGATCCAATAGATATTATTTACCTTGACTTCCAGAAAGCTTTTGATAAAGTTCCTCATCAAAGGCTCCTAAGCAAGCTCAAAAATCATGGGATAAAAGGACAAGTCCTTTTATGGATCAAAAACTGGCTAATTAATAGAAAACAGAGAGTGAGTATAAATGGGCAGTTCTCCCAGTGGAGGGGGGTAAGCAGTGGGGTACCACAGGGATCAGTACTTGGTCCACTGCTTTTTAACTTGTTCATTAATGATTTGGAGTTGGGAGTAAGCAGTGAAGTGGCTAAATCTGCGGATGATACGAAGTTGTTCAGGGTGGTGAAAACCAGTGAGGATTGTGAGGCACTCCAAAGGGATCTGTCAAAGATGGGCAAGTGGGCGTCAACATGGCAAATGGGGTTCAATGTGGCCAAGTGCAAGGTGATGCACATTGGAGCCAAAAATCCTAAATATAAATACACATTGATGGGGTCTGAACTGGCAGAGACAGATCAAGAGAGAGATCTTGGAGTTGTAGTAGATAACTCACTGAAAATGTCGAGACAGTGTGTGACTGCAATAAAGAAGGCCAATGCTATGCTGGGGATTATTAGGAAGGGTATTGAAAACAGATCAGCCAATATAATAATGCCCCTATATAAATCAATGGTGAGACCTCATTTGGAATACTGTGTGCAGTTCTGGGCACCACACCTTAAAAAGGATATTATAGCTTTGGAAAAAGTGCAGAAAAGGGCAACTCGAATGATAAAAGGGTTGGAACACTTTCCCTATGAGGAAAGGTTAAAGCGCTTAGGGCTCTTTAGCTTGGAGAAAAGACGACTGAGGGGTGACATGATCGAGGTTTCTTCACCCAAAGAGTGATTAACACATGGAATTCACTGCCACAGGAAGTGGTGGGTGCTACAAGCATGGACGGCTTCAAAAGGGAATTAGATAAGCATATGGAGCAGAGGTCCATCAGTGGCTATTAGCCACAAGGTATAGCTAGGGGCTCTGGGGCAAGTGATGCTCTGTCTTCTTGGTGCTTGGGGGGGGGGGTCAACAGTGGGAGGGCTTCTAATGTCCTGGCCCCACTGGTGGACCTCCTGATGGCACTGGTATTTCTGACCACTGTGTGACACAGAGTGTTGGAGTGGATGGGCCTTTGGCCTGATCCAACATTGGCATCTCTTATGTTCTTATGTTCTAATTCAACCCTCCCTGAAGGGATTTTTTTTTACTTCTTGGCTTTTTTCTGCAGACACAAGAAGTATACTGACTATGTAGGAAAAGCTGTTGAGGAAGAGTGAGCTTCCTGTTGGTGGAAATAAATATCAGCACAACCCACCCCCTGTTGGAATTAGATATATAGATGTCAATAAATCAAAAGTAGGTTTGCAGCTTACAGATACACACCTGAACAGCATAGTTAAGATGGCTACATTACAGACATTGTGATGCAATAATTCAGAGCAAGAGGTGTCACTTATCAGAGAGTGTTAAACAAAATATTGCAAGAATGCTAGTGTTTTAAGCATGTTTAAAGTTTTTAAACATCTTTAATTGTGTTTGTGTCTCTTACAAAGTTTTTATCTCCACTACCTGGCATTACATTTTATGACACACAACAAGGTCTCATTTATGTCACATCTGGCCCTCATAACAAATGAGTTCAACACCCCTGTCCTAGGCTATGGATAGCTTTAAAGATAATAAGGGGTTTTTTGGTGATGGCTCCCAACCTTTGGTATGTTCTCCGCTTTGATATTTACCTGGCTCCTACTTTTCTTTCTTTCAGATGCAAGCTACAAGGCCAAAAAAACAACATTTTCCCAGACCTTCAACTAAGGGACTATTTTAGCAGTGATATGGCTTCTCCTAGCCTTAGGCCATTTTGATTAACATTGGTTGTTTTATGTGCTTTTTTGTCCTGATTTGCTTTTAGTGGTTTATTACTATCATCATCATCATCATCATCATCATCATCATCATCATCATCATCATCATCATCATCATCATCATCATCATCATCGTCGTCATTATTATTTTATTGCTGTTGTTCATTTTATTTTTCTTGGTTTTAATTCTTATGATTTGTTTTATTGTTGTGAGCCACTTTGATCAGCCTCTAAATAAATAAACAACTGACAACCAATGCAATGGCAGAGCCCACACAGGTGTCGACGTGACCCCACACAGGCGTCGATTTCAGCAGATGTGCCACCACATTCTGCACCAGTTGTAATTTCAAGGTTAGCTTCAAGGGTATCTTCAAAGGAAGGCACATCTACAGCGTATTATGAATGTTCAAACTGGAGGTTAAAGTAGCACAAATCAGTGTAGCAGGTTCACTGTAGCTAAAACAGAAATTACCTTATGAGATAGTACCAAAAGAAGGTGCTTCTTGCAAAAGCACTGACTTGTTAATCAATGATGCTGCATCCAGGAGCACCTCCAAGCTGTTAACTTGATCATTTGCCTCCAGGATACACTAGAAGTCTCTAGAACAAGTAGAACAAAGTGGCACCTTTAAGACCAATTACATTTAATTCTGAGTATAAGCTTCTGTATGCATGCACACTTCTTCAGACTAATTGTTTCTGTTTATTATAAACCTCAAGTCTTATCATAGCCTCAGAATTTTCCCAAATCCTTCTAATATTGATAATTTTAGTAAGTAATTTCTGTTGAAAGAGATTCTAGGCAGCTCAATTGTTCCAAAGTAAAATTCCAAAACAAGAACAAAAGCCACTCAGGACCAACCAGTTGGCGGGGGGTCGGTGATTCCCCCCCTCCCAATGTGATTGGTCTCAATAAAATGTATTAAATTGCAGTCATCCCCCTCATTATTAGTTGGATGTTAGCTTGGCGTGCATTTTCGCCTGTGGTTACAGACATGTATTAGGATAGCAACACCTTTCAAATAACATCCTTACTTACCCTAAATAAATGGGTTTAGGGTTGAGATTAGGGTTGCCATATTCCAGGTGGGGCCTGGAGATCTGGAATTAAAACTGATCTCCAGGATACAGGGGGGAAATGACCACTTTGAAGGGTGGACTCTATGGCATTACACCCCATTGAGGTCCCTCCCCTCCCAAACCCCAACCTCCCTGGGATCTACCCCCAAATCTCCAGGAATTTCCCAACCCAGAGCTGGCAAGCATGGTTGAAATATTTGTTTAGTTTTCACACACATGCCTTCGTCAGGATTTTGACTGGGCTTTTTCACCTTAAATGGTTTACAAGACATTTGTATTGTTATATATCCAATTGAAATAGAAATAGAAAGCCCCAGCAAACTCAAGGGGGAATCTATTTTCCTTAAACTTCTACTTCAGGCCAATTTTAAATACTCAGTAGACAAAATTCAATCACAGTATAACCTGAGTAGAGTCAATGGACCTACCCCAGGGAAATATGTTACAGCTTAGACTGGAGAAACACCTAAACCTTCTGTTATTCATCCAAAGTGAACTGTCAAGCATCTTAGAATGTATCCATCATTGTTTAAAACTTCAAACCAATAAAGCACTATGATAAAATATGAATGAATTTATTTCAATGGAAATAATAAAATCTTATGAATGTGTCTCCATTCAAGTATAAATTCCACTCTCAATCCCACAGCTGACTATGCCCACTATGACTCATATGACACTGTGTATCACCCTTGTTTATGCAGTATTGTATACTAGAAGTTTATTAATGGTTTTATAAATGTTGTTATCTTAATTTTTATGTAATCCATCCGGAGCCTGCTTGGGCAGGAAGGGCGGGGTATAAATCAAATGAATGAATGAATGAATGAATGAATGAATGAATGAATGGTAAGATAATGCACATTGGGCCAAAAAGTCCCAACTTTAAGTACAGGCTAATGGGGTCTGAACCTGCTAAGACTGAAAGGGAAAAAGTTCTTGGGGTGATAGTGGATAGCTCAATGAAAGAGTCATGTCAGTGTGCTACATTGGTGAAAAGGGCAAACTCTGTGTTAAGGGTTATTAGGGAAGGGGTTGAGTATAAAATGGCCAATATTGTAATGCCCCTGTATAAATCAATGGTGTGGCCTCGTTTGGAATACTGTGTACCGTTCTGGTCACTGTATCTTAAAAACAACATTACAGAGCTGGGAAAAGTACGGAGGAGAGCAACCAAGATGATTAAGGGGGTTGAGCACCTTCCCTATGAAGAAAGGTAGAAGAGTCTGGGATTTTTCAGTCTAGAAAAGAGATGACTAAGGGGGGCATGATAGAGGTTTATAAAATTATGCATGGGATAGAGAGATTTGACAAAGAGAAATTTTTCTCCCTCCCCTCAAACACTAGAACTTGAGGGCATCCAATGAAACTGATGGACAGTATGTTCAGGATGGACAAAAGGAAATACTGCTTTATCCAGAGAGTGATTATACAGAGAGTGTGGAATTTGCTGCCAGAGGATGCAGTGATGGCCACAGGAATAAACAGCTTTAAAAAGGGATTCAATAAATTCATGGAGGAGAGGTCTATCAATGGCTACTAGTCATGGTGACTGAGGGGAACCCCCACATTCAGATGCAGTAAGCCTTTGAATCCCAGAACCAGGAGGCAACATCAGGGCAAGACCTTGGCTTCTATGCCCTGTTATTGGTCATCCAGAGGAACTTGTTGGCCACTGTGTGAGACAGGATGCTGGACTAAGCGGACTATTGGTCGGATTCAGCAGGGCTCTTCTTATGTTCTATGATACTCAGTTTGCTTAAATCACAATGAGCATCCCCAGAAATTTGGTTTGCATGTTTGTGAATAAGCCCCCTAAAACAGGTTTTGTGAAGTGGCAAATAAATTATGTGTACATAAATACACCCACACCCAGAGAGAGAGAGAGAGAGAGAGAGAGAGAGAGAGAGAGAGAGTTTAAAACTCTGTCTTTGTAGGAAAACAAGGAATATACTCCTAGTATTAAGCCAGATGCATAGCAAATGGTATAGTGGTGATGATATTAACAATATGATTCAAATGGGTAGATGCATTTGAATCCCATTGTACACAGGGTGGCTCTAGAAGAAGTCACCACCAGGTTCAGTTCCCACAGTCTTCTAAATATGAATAATGTGACAAAGTTTACTGGGTTAATTACTCTGAACATTGTAAAAAAAATACATTCTAAAGCTGCAGAGATAGTATAGAGAAATTATTTCATGATTGGACAGATGGTGGATGCTGAAAATGACATTACTGCATTGTCAGAGATGAGGCCTAGGCCTCCCTCTTCTCAGTTACCAGGAGGGGGCATAAAAAGAAAGAAAAAGATACTTATGGCTGCAAGCATGCTGGAAGAGTACTGTTTACTCCTGAGCATTCTCATGGTGCCATGGAGATACATCACTATCCAGTGTGAATGTTTTTAAAAAACACCTTGAAAAACACAAGGGATAAAATTTCCTCATTACTGAGGTGGGAGAAAGAGACCACAAGGTGAGGTTGTCACAGGGTCATTGTCTACTCAGTGAAAAGTGGGCAGGAAGTGGGAGGAACCAACAAAAGTGCAGGAAACATTTTACATGCAAACAAACTCTATTGCTAGGGAAATTTCAGGGTGAAACTGGTCCCAAAAGAACTGGGGGGGGGGGGATGGAAAAAAACTGAGGCAAAAACTAATGCCTCCAGAGAATGTACAGAAGACAGGGGATAAACTAAAAGTAGGGAGCCAGACCTGACACAATAACATTTTGTGGAAAACCCCTGACATAGCACACAGAGATGTTGGTTTAATCCACTTAATATGACTGAAGTTACTTCTTATTGCCTCTAGCACAAGCAAGAAAGCAACCAGTTTTTTAGATATTACAGATGACCAGACTTTTTTTCCCGCTAGACTAATAAGGTTCTGAATAATATTATACGGCTTGTTTCAGTTGAAGCAAACCATTGATTCATAGGTAGTTCTATGGGAAAGATTAAAAAGGTTTGCAAGGATTCCTTGAAATGATTGAGGTTGATCAGTATCTTGCAAGGACCAACACTAGATTTAATCAATAATAGCTCCGGTCACACGGGCTGGAAAATGCGGGGGGGGGAAGTGTGGCTGTTTGCCCCGGAGCAAAATAATGTGCGTCTGCATGATCAGATGGTTGAGGTCCCGTCAAGGTCCCGTGGTTAGGGGGGAGGTGCCTATCACACCACAGGCAAAGAAGCGGGGCGGGGCGGCTAACGGGCTAACGGGGTTGTGTTTGTTTTTTTTAAACTGAAGTGTGCGGAAGCTCCGTTAGGTGCTTGTGCGCATCCCATGGAGACTTGGGGGAAAAAAACCCTTTTTGCAAGGGGACATGGGTGGGCGCCGGATGCCACCAGAAACGCGATCAGATGTCCGCCCTTGCCCCATGGTTTCAGGAAACTAGTACCTTGGAGGTACTAGTTTTTTACCCCACATCTTCAGCGGGAAGCCTCGGGTGAGCCACAGGAGCTCTACGCTTCCCAGATGTGGTGGTGTGATCGTGCCCGGAAAATCTGCCTATCTTCCGTCTCTGTAGCGTGGCTAATGCTCCATGTCACCGCAGCCAATGTGCATTTGATTGTGCAGAGAATTACCCTCTGAATGATGGAGTAGTTTGCAAAGTAATTCCCTCAATGATGGTGTGACTGCAAGTCACACAGGTGCCCTGATCCAGCTCGTATCACATCTATCATATAACTATCTCCTGACAAAGGGAGGTAGAGGATCTCTCTATATATATTTTAAATGCTGCAGAATAAAACAGAAGTCATGTGGCAGCTAAACAGCTAGCAATTATTTGTTCCAAAATGAGCTTTCACAAGTCAGAGCTCACTTAATCAGATGAATATGCTGCAATAAATATTATCAGTGTTTAAGATGCCACTGGTAAGGGTGTATACTTTAAAAAATGTGTTAATTTCAGATCTGGATTTTGGTGAGGGAATACTTTTCTGGACCCCTCCTCACTGTTGTGGGATTCTTTCAGAGTACTTTTCCAGACCCTGAAAATTTGGGACCATTCTTCACACATACTCCAAGAAGCAGTAGGGTCAGGGAGGAAGGGAGGGAGACAGAGGAAGCTGATCTCAGCAAGCAGCTGTCAGTTCCTATCTCCTGTCCCTTTATACTTACTTTAAACAGCCAACTAATAGCTGTTTGGGTTGTAAACAGCTTTAGGCCAGCTTCCTTGGTCGCTATCCTAACTCTCCACTCCTACAACTCCCTGAAAGATTCCCAGAATTTCAGGATATAAATTTTCATTACCCCTGGAACTTCAGGAGTGTTTTCAGTCATTTCAGATATTCCTGAGGTGACATAAACAGCTAATTTGGGATTTTAATTTCAGTTCAGTTATTTCCAGATGCACACCCCTAATCCCAGTTATTCCTGTTTATTTTTGCAGCTACACAGACGCTGAACTGCAGGCTGTGGAAGGTCGGTAGTTCAGCAGTTTGAGACCCAGGTGCCACATGACGGACTGAGCTCCCGTCTCTAGTTCCATCTCCTGCCAAACTAGCAGTTCGAAAGCAAGAAATTGCAAGTAGATAAATAGGTACCACTTCATTGGGAAGGTAACAGCGTTCCGTGTGCCTTGGTGTTTAGTCATGCCGGCCACATAACAACGGAAACATCTTCGGACAGCGCTGGCTCTTCGGCTTTACCCTCTCAATACTGCTTGTAAGGAGAACAATGGATCACATATCAGTGCACATTAGGAAATGTACTGAAGCTCAGTGCCCTGGAAACAGCATCCAATGTGGTGCAGGAGGTTAGGAAAGCAGAAATGGAACTTCTTTCCACCTTCCTATATGACTGGCCATCAAAAGTAACTGCAACCCCAGGTTCCAGCTACAACATTTAAAGTGCAAAGATGAGAAGCAAAGGAGGTAAAAAGAAAAACCAACTGTGCAGGAGTGGAAGCCAAGCAGCAAATTCATCACTTGGCCTTCATCCTACATGGTGCCTGACTCAAAACCCATTTAAAGGAAATGTTCTCTTTAAATGAGTTTTGGAAGATCTTCTCCCTCCATTCTGTTGGCCTTGGGAAGTCACCACCAGCAAAAAGGAGGGAGGGAAGATACACAAACCTCACAAATCTGAGTGGGGAGGTTCATCCCTTTTCATGGTTTGTGGGACCTCAGGAACCACAAACCAGAACAAACTTTCATGCCTATCCCTTGTTATGCCTTAAATCCATGCCCAGAATCAAAAAAAAAAATCAGATGAGGGCTATTCTCTTAGATCTCATCGAATTAGAAAAGTTAATATCTGCCAGTGGCACTTCTAGGAGGAAATTATTTTGTACATGAAGACAACATTATGAATGAAATTCATTGCTATGCCAAGAGCAATGTGAAGGCTAATGAATATGCCATAAGTCTTATCAATAGGTGTTTATGTGGGATACTAATTATTCTAATGTAGTCCTTGCACAGAGGGAAGGATTAAATTTATCCCCAGTGCTTCCATGCACCCCTGAGAAAAATCCTTGTCTGAGAGGAATTTTTGTAAGTTCCTTGCCTGATTTACATCCCCTTCAAAATTCATTGGGTAGAAATAAGTACATTTGTTTTACAATGGAAACATTATTCTGGTACAATAATAATCTTTAATAAGTTATTTCTCTGCATATCCTGAGTAAGGGATATCAGACTGCTGACTGGCCCACCCATTAAACAATATTGTCATTCTTTTCTTCATAGTGTGCATTTTTCTGGGCAGCTCTGCCATTCACCCAACAAACCCAACCACCACATTTACACTTCTGTTATGCTGGTATTTCCCATCATAAACATGCCAAGTGTGGAAACTGAGAATATATCTTTAAAATCAGAAGTCAAATGCTTGGTTAAATGTTGCATATATGACATCGAACAAGAAAACACGGCATAAACAATGCAGACAAAATAGCACACAGAAATAACACAGAAATTCACATTAATAACAAGTAAGTAACATCAGTTTACAAAAATGGTTACAAGAACCAGTATGTAATTACAAACTACAACAATAACAGTAGAGTAAGACAGAGTAAGAGACGAAGGTTCTGGATTTCAATCTTCGTTTCGATGATTCTTCTTCAGAAAGCTGCATCAAGCGTTTAATATATAGAAGCCTCCAAGAATTACGTACAGGCTAAATCAACGTTTGGCTGGTGGGAGCAGGGGGGGGCTTATGTGCCTGCCCCCTGGGCTCCTGACTGGCGGAGCAGTGCTCCGGTGCGTTCTGGCAGGAACCGAGGCCTGGAGCCAAGGAATAGAAAATTTTGAACAATTCAGTTTCTTCATTGTCAGCCTTAAAATTATGTAATTCCCTATCAGTCATTACATCAACCCCTGATGTAGATTAACTATGCTGGTTTTGTTCCTGAGCTTGGGCAGGGGCAGGAGGAGGAATCTAGTGGAACCAGCCAGACTCTAAACTTACATTCTTCAGGGTGATCACCAGATTTCCTTACAGTATAACAGATTTCCTGTACAGTATTACAGCCTACCCAGATGAAATGTTTGTCAATTTAATAACCTGGATTATTTACAACACTTATTCCTTATCAAGCAGTGAACAAAATATACTTCTTACGGCTGATCTGAGAAGGAACTATAAAATACCTGCTTGGTCGTAAAGAGCCTGGCTAATCCCACATCACCCTCAAGTTCTAGAAGGAAAGTGACTAACATGAAGAGGTGAAGCATGCTTAAAGATACATCAGCACCTCTCTCAGCTGGCTGGAATACATGCAGATCCTGGCCTGGCTCTTTGGCATCTTCTTTCTATGGAAGGGATTGATGAGCAAAAATATCCTCCTATATCACATAAGAATGGGGACCGACCATTCTTCAACATATTCCAGGAAAGGGAAGTTATAATATATCTCAGAGTTGACCAGATCCCCAAACCTGTCACGATATTTTCTTTCGTTCTCAATAGTCCCTATTGTACTTTTTTTCTACTTCGCAAACATTCCAAGTGGGAAGAGAGATGCAAAAGAGAAAGAAGACTCCATGTATTTCCATAGCTGGAAAGACAGGTGTGCATGCTAGCAAGTCCATCTGTAATTCAGCCAGCAGCACTCCCTCCAATCTATGTCCTTACTTGCTAGAACCATTGCTGCCCCTGCCTCTGCCTCCCTCAGATGAGCTGTTATGGGTCCCAAGGCTCTCTGTTTGTAAAAGAAGGCTGTGCTGTTTTCTCCCTTCCTTTGGAAAGTTCAACTGTTTGCCCCTAAACCTCTCCTCTGGTCTGATATACAGAGTGAAGTAGGAAATTTTGCCTTGTTCAGAGCACCAAAGGAGAAAGGAAGACCAAAATGTCAGATACCCCACTGTGGGATGCTTTATTAACTTCCCCCAGCTGACACGAGAGGAGAAAGCAGACGTGGTAATGTGAAAGTGAGCAAGCAGGAGGGATTGATAGCTGAACCAGCATTAGTTTGTCGCTATTCATGTCCATCAAAGCTAAGATGAAGAATGTATTGCTAGTCCACTTATATAACTCTTCATCCTACTGGACTCACACACGCACATTGATTTATGTTTTTGGATTGCTGATCATTTATATTTAAAAACTACATGTTAGAAAATGTCCACTACTACATGTTCTATCAGCCCTTTTTACTGTAGTTCTTCTCACATGACTGATTCCTCTTGGCTTCTCCATTCCTTCAAACTGTACCAATTCAATGCTGTCCTCCTAGAGTTCAAGCCTGTTTTCTAAATACATCTGCTCCATAACAAACTGCAACACCAGCTGGCTGCTTTCTGCCCAGATTCCCAGTTGATGGGTATGGGAAGAGTCCAGTCACTGGCAGCCTGAGCTGTATTCAGATAAACTGATCAACTCCACACTTTCTACCAGATGGTTACTGTCACTGAGGAAATCCTTCTTTACCTTTTTGCCAAATTTGAAGTCTTCTTCTAATAAGTCAACTGTACATTCTTTGCACTATTGATCTTACTACTTCTGCATTCCCCCCCCCCATTCAATGCCCACATAGTTTATTCTTGGTTTGCAAAATTATAAGACTCTGGCAATACATAGCCAGGTATATGTAGCATAACTCCCGGAAATAAGAAACTGGTTTGAATGCCATTTGAATTGGTGCACAAAATTATTGTGTAAAGTAGCACTGTTATGTATTTTTCTGTTAAATATAGACTTGGGCATCTTTTCAAGATGGTAAAGAAAAATCAGTTATCAGGTTGCTCAGGTATGGTTTTGAAATATCAAAATTTGCTATTTACTATGAATAATTGCTATTGATTTTAAAATATGTCAGATATGACTATCAAAAAGAAAATATATGAGAAGAACCAAAAGTTTTAATAGGACATTTAAAAAAAGGAGGAGAGACAAATCAACCTAGACACACACATACCCACTTAGACACACACATCGAGGTTATTGACATTTTAATCAAAATATTCTAAAAAGGGGTTCTGTCTGTGTTGTACTAAATGTATTCAAGTTTTTGATATGCCTTTCTTATTCTTTCAGCAATAACTCTAGATCACTAACATGAGCAATCCAACCATTTGGCCCTATCCAGTTAGCCTGTAAGGCTGTCTATCTAATTCAACCACCTGTGACTCATTAGGGTTGCCAAATCTGTTTCAGCCGGGAGTGGGGGGCTCCCGGCCAGCATCTGAGGTGTGCACGCGTGCCGCGTGCACGTCACCTGGAAGTGACGTTGCACGCTGGGGGCAGGGCCACGCCATTTGAGGGGAAAACAAAGAGTTTTCCCCTCAAATGACGTGGCCCCGCCCCCAGCGTGCGACGTCACTTCTGGGTGACGCGCGCACAGGGGTGGGTTTTCCCCCGGGCCCGATTTTCATCGCATCGAAAATCAGGCCGTCAAAGCGGGGGATTCCCCGCCCCCCGGTGCCATTTGGGAACCCTATGACTCATATAAGGCCCAGTGGTTGATATGTAACTAGTTCTTAAATGAATAAAAGATTGGTTTCACCCAGTCTACAGAGTTAAGTTCTGTTCTTTGTTTTACTTCTGCACAAAAAATGTGGACAGCTTTGTAGTTTTAATACATACTGGCCATCATATGATCCACTTTTTACTGTTAGTTTTGTAGATATATTAGTGTTATGTGTGCTTTTTAAGCAGTGTCTATTTTATTTGCAGTGTTTATGTGTACAATATATGTCCTTGTCAAAAGTCCCCAACCCAGACCAGGCTAAGGACTTTTGGGTGGAAGGGCTGCAAGAAGACAAAATTACACAACCCTAGCATGAGGCTGCCCTCACAGTAGTCAGGTTGGCTACCACCAGCCCTTTTCAGTCTATTCCAACAGCTGGGGAGCAGTAGGGCAAGTCTCCCAGCCTTTCATGGAAATTAACAAGAAAGTCATCCCTGCAGGATGAGACTGCAGAATGAGTTTCCAAACACTAAATAGTTACTGGGTCAAGACGCTGAAATTAGAATTGAGGTCAGTGAGGGCAAAAATCACAAGTAAAATATAATTATTTTATTAACAGCAAAAATAGTTTATAAGACAACAAGACTTTGAGGGAAAATAATAAATCTAAAAGTTAAGTTACTAGCTAATATAGTAAGACAAGGTTCCAGGTTACCAGATGTTAATCCATCTCAGGCTGAAGGTCTCAGCATCAAAGCAGCTCTCTTTCTACAGAGTTAGCATGAGCAAGCAATCAAGCTGGCTGCCAGGAACACAGTAAGTGCATGGTGCACAGTCACCTTCAAGCAAAAGACAAAAAGCTCCAAGCTAGATGCAACTAACTGTTATTATGAGCAAGGCTCTCAAATTGGCTCCAGGCCTGTTGAGCCAATCAAACCCTTAGAGGTGATGTAACTCTCTGTCACTGGACACATGATCTATGGCATAACTTGACCAGTGGGAAGAAACTAAACTTTACTGCAGATTAGGCCTTGCCTCTCTCCCACAGGTAAGTCCATAGACCTCAATTGCTTATAATGTTAATTCCTTTGGCACAGCTGCATCTTATCTAACATAGCAAGGTCAGCTTGCTCTGTGTCCTTGACTGTCTCTGGGAACACTCTCTAGGTCATACTTGCAGCCTGAAGCAAAGATTTTTACAAAGACCAAAGTTTTCAAGGAACCCTTTTCTTTACAGTCCTTACTAAGGCCCACCCCTGTTCACGCTGCTTAGAAACCCCAAAGCTTTCTTCACTTGCAATATATAATGGTAGTTTGAATACTGAATAAGCCATTCTGTCTCCTCCCAAAAGAGTGACAGCAGTACCTAATGAAGCAACAGCAAGTGTGATCATCCTTTTTTTGGCAAACTGTAGGCAAAATTAGATTTATAGCAAAATTACCCCATGCCTTTCTATGCAGATGTACAAGCATGATTTACTGATGCATAAATAACTTTGAAAAAAACACAAGTTTTACAGGAAAAATGGTGAAAAAATAAATAACTATAATCTTACAAGATAAGCATTAAAATGGAGACTTGTGTGTTGAAACAACAGTGCTGAGAAATTTGAAATAATTCTGTATTCTTAATTCTTAGTAAACAGATTTAGGATTGCAGCTAATGAAACAGCAAGCATATGTAATACACTAACCATAGGGACTGTCGGTCCCTGATTCTTCTGATTCTTCTCAACAAACCAGGCTAGATTTATTTATTTATTTATTTGCCACTTCCTTCTTCTGGAGCTCTGGGCTTCTTTTACAGCTTGTCAACAGAGCAGCCATTTGTAATTGCCTTTGTGACCATTTCATCCTCTTTAAAAAGCTTATTGCATTGTTTCTCTGGGAGTGAAAAATATCCAGAGCACTGCAACACCATTTCTAACACAGAACTACCAAACAGTAAAAGACATCACCCCCCTCTTCCTGTCCCTTATCCTCTGCTTACTCGCCTAAGAATTAATTCTGCTGCTTGTACCTTTAGCAGATTTGGGATCAGACTCTGGCTTCTATTTGCATAATGGCTGAAAAGGACAGACAGATTTTTGCACTCTCGATACCCTCATTGTGAAATTCAGCACAGTTCAGACTTTTCTATACTTCATTATGCAAGCAATACATCTGTATATGGAAACTGGAAATAAAGGAATTATGGAAATGTGATGGAAAATACATGGAAATAAAGGCATTGTTATAAGGAAGCCACCTACTTCCCTCCTATGAAATTCAAATTTTAAACCACATTATTAAAATAATACTCAAGCCAATTACTCAAATATTGGCATAACAGTACTAGACACCTGAGTAGAAATAGCCAAAAAGGCATTAAAAATTCAATGTAATGGGGCTATCTGAGAAAGACAAAGAGAAAAGTTCAAATCAAAATTGTTGCTAATTTCAGAAATGGGTGTAAGTTTTTTAAAGTGTTTGTAATGTTTACATTAGAAATTATTCTACTGTAGAAGGAATGCAGTATATATCTTATTACAGTGCATACTTATAACTCATAACATTTATTTGAATGCATTTTCAAAATACCAGCAACAAAAGAGAAGCTGATTACTTCTTTTACTCCTTCAGTTTCAATATATATGAAACTGACTACTGAAATCATGTCCTTTGTAACTCCCCTTCCTCAATGGTTCTAAACTGCAGCTATGTTGTCTAGAATGTTCTCAAAGGGCATAAAGCGATGAAACAAAACCCACAGCTTTCCATCAGCCAGTGAAAGTGATGTGTGTGCAGCTGTGATTTGGATTGGGGCTACCTGGGAGAGGAAGATACTGGTTAACCCTTCCTCTAAATTTGCTAATCAGTTCCCACACTATCAGCATTTTAAAGAGAAAAAAACTGAGTTTTTAAATGACAACTCCCTCCCGTTTTATTTTTTTAAAGACCAATATCAGGACATGGAGCTCAGTTTCAGTTAGCAAAACTGAACAGCTGCTGAAGGTTTATATCTTCCTCCTCCTTCCTACATAGCCCAAATCCAAATTGTAGTTGAGGAGATGTTCCGTTTTCATTCCCCTATGTTAACATGTTTTTCCCCCTTGTGTCCAGACAACTTCGTTAACACCCCCATGCTGTCCCAGTCTTTCCTCAGTTTTTCCCCATTCATTTCTAAACTAGTTCTTTCCATACCCTCCCCCATTGCGGGATAAATTTGCAAGATACTCTCATGCTCAGAATCTGAACATTTTCCCCCCACTTCGTGGACTGCCACCCAAAACCCACCCAGAAAGGTCGGGTTTGGGGCAGTGAACTTTTTTTAAAAAATTGCATTCCAGTGCTGAAATGTCCCATTGGGAGGCCAGACACCAGCAGCTAGTCATTGCCCGTTCGCTGCAGCCTGATCTATCTTACTCATGAATCAATGGTAGCAAATTTCATGGTGTTCAGTGGGACTATCTTGTGTCAGACGTCCAGAGCCCTTGGCCCTCATGGCAGCACGAAAGACTATTGTTTGGCCAAAGACACATCCAGAGGGGTGGGTGTTTGTGTGCATAAATGCAGAGCTTCTCTTGGGAGATCAACCACCAGAAAAGGTGGCAGTCCAGCAGAGAAAAGCAAGCAGAGGGTTTCACGGACCCTCAAGAAAGGGCAGAAGTGCTGGAGACTGGGGCAGGCTCATCTTGGAAGTGCCAGGCATGTTGGCACATGGGGTTCCCCCACCAGCTGGTTCCCCCCACCAGCTGGCTCAGGGGAAGCAGATGGGCTCCCCCAAAAGCAGGCAACCCCCCGTCCTGTTGGGGGAATGGCAACCGTACCCTCTCTTTCAGCAGTGCAGTAAATGGAAGTATTTTGGAGTCAGATTGGTCTTTTGATACTGTACTGTCATTGTGCTAGAGCAATCATTCATAACTGGATTATCTTTTCCACACAGGAAAATCCAAGCTTAAACGAATGCTATAAGTTGACATATTCTCAAGACGTACATGTAGAGGAAAGGTGGGTAGCCACTAGGAACAAGGCTTTTTCAGTGGTAGCAACTCACTTTTGGAATAGGATTGCCAACTTGAATTTTGGAAATCCTTGGAAACTTGGAGGTGGTGTTTGGAGAGGTCAGAGTTGGGGAGTTGCCATGATCCTCTCTGACCAGTCCAGTGACTTGAACTCAGAGACTCCAAGGGAGGAGCCCAAGGAGCCCAGGCCAGTGGCTCAGGAAGACAAAGAAGGGCCTGGCACTGCAGATGAGTTGGCTGACAATCATCCAGCTGCACCAGAGGCACCCCTGCCTGAGCTTTTAAGAGAGGCCTTGTCACAGCTCCTGGAATACTCACCAGGCCTTCACTGGCCAGAACACAAACTTGGGCCCATAGTCCTTCAGAACCCAAACCAACTCTTCAGGAATGGTGGTAGCAGACGTTCCAGGCTAAAATGGCACAAAGGAAGTGAAGCACCAGACTGGCTGTGTGCAACTCCTCTGTGGATATAGAACAGTGTTCTCAGAATAGTGCAGAATCATTGCCAGAGTCTGGAGCTCCAATACCTGACAGCAGTGCAGCTGGAACCAACTACTTCCAAGCCTACTGAGGCATGAGAGTACTGCCTTGCTGGATCAACTTGTCCACTAGATGCAAGCCTTTTGTCTCCAGCTTCAAGCCTCTAGGCCCAGAATCCCTGCAAAAGCCACCTGACTACAGGGAGAAGGGCAGGAGTGGAGCGGCCTTATTGGGGATGTGTTGCCATAGATTCTACCCTATGAAACTGTCATTTTCTCCACTGAAGATATAAATCAACATGCGTTGCAAGACCAGACATTGTTTTAATCCAGTATCATATCCCTGACTATGTTCAGTGGTCAAAGTTTCTAAGGAAGTGCACAGAAGTAGAAAATGAAGTAGTAGGTTTAAAAATTAAGTTGCATTCCTTCATTGCCTTGTCTGAGAACTATTAATGTACCTGTACTCATGTACTTGTCTGATATAATGCTGAATAAGGTTGCACTGGTGCCATTAATGTCATTTAATCAATAGTTTGAATTCAGCAGAATAATTTTCTGTTGTATGTAAAGCAAGGGTCCTGAACATTTTTGAGCCTCTGGGCACCTTTAGAATTCTGACACAGAGTGGTGGGCAAAGCCAACAAAGGCCCCGGTCACACGGAGCATTAGGCACGCTAGAAAGATAGAAGATAGGCAGATTTTCCGGGCGCGATCTCACCACCACACCCGGGAAGCATAGAGCTCCCGTGGCTCACCCGAGGCTTCACTCCAAAGATGTGCTGTAAAAAACTAGCACCTCTGAGGTACTAGTTTCCAGAAACCGCGGGGCAAGGGCGGGCGTCAGATCACGTTTTCGGTGTTAGCTCATGGCATCCGGCGCCTAAAAATGTGCCGTCGCAAAAGGGTTTTTTTTGTCAAGTCTCCACGGGTGCGCACAAGCACCCAACGGTGCATGCGAACACTTGGGTTAAAAAAACCCAACACAACCCCCACAGCGCCGCTTCTTTGCCGCGCCGCAGGAGTGAGGTATGATCGGCACCTCCCCCCAACCACGGGACATCAGCGGGATGTCGGGCGGGAGGTTTGATCCGGCTGCCGCGCGGTAGTGTGGGGGCAAACCCCCGTCCCCCCCCCCCCCCGCAATATCCGGCTCGTGTGACCAGGGCCAAAGAATGGCTGCCAGAAGAGGTGGAGCCAGCCTCAAAATGTCAGGGAATATGATTAGGCATAATTCGAATAGCAGCTCTTTAGCATTTCAGGCAGAAGCTCTATTTAACATGATACAATTTAAAATGAAGACACTGTTTAAAATATTTTCTTGCAAACCCTACAGATTACATTCATTCATATATTGAAGATCCTTATGGTGTGGTAGCAGCTGCTGCTGAAAAAAACTTTTTTTAAAAAAAATCTGCTAATCCAATCAGATCCCAAATGGCCAATCAGAAGCCCTGCTGGGCAAAACTCCCCCTTGTCCCACCCATTTTCTAAAAACACTTGGTGTGCACTAGAAAAGATGGTAGTAGGCACTATGGCATCTACAGACACCCTATTAGGGAGTCCTGATATAAAGCGTCTCTCTTTTATTTCTTCAAAGTTTACCTCTCCTGGTTTCATATTTATAAGACCAGAGTAAATGATATCTCCTATTCACACCACTTTCATTAAGCTCTAAACCTCTACCATATCCCTTCCCAGCTTTGCCATTTCCTTTCTCTATTGTAGTTTCACCCTATACACATGCTGATCCATACCACAGATCCCTTTGTTACTTTCTTTTCTATTTTCTCCAGCAAATTTCTGAGGAAATTACTGTTCTGAGAGATCAAGGCCATTCTTCTCCATCTACTAACAGCAAAGTATGTCACTCTTTATACAGATGGATTGTATATCCTGTGTTCCAGTATTTTGAAAGAGATTAAGGTAGTTTGGACCAGAAATTCTGTGCACATTCAAAACTAATTAAACAATTCCAGTAGCTTTAACTGAAATAGTCCACATCATTTATACAGCAAATGTTTGTGTTCTTAAAGTACTTTGCATATACTGTCTTACTGATCCTTGCAACATTTCTGGAAAGTAGGATAGTCTTACCCACATAATTGTAGATGAGGCTGGTGTGTAGGCTGAGACTGAAAATATGATGAGCCTAAAGCTATTGATGAGTTGTGGCTGAGACTACAGCGTTTAGATAGTTTTCTGTATTTCAAAGTGTTAACCATTGCTATGACTAATGGCATTTTATTCAGCAAATGTAGCTTAATAGTAATGTTAACTTCTCTCAAAATATGTTTGATTGCAATTTTCTCGGTCCATATAGGTGCTGGGCTGTTGGAGCCTGGGATCAAGGTAAAGCCGTCCAGGGAAAGGGAATCAGTGACCAGTCTGGGTGGATTTGCTTACTCCAGAGATGATTTTACTGCCCAGGGAATATTCCTGCCTATAGCTCCAGTATATTCTGCAGAATGTTTTTTTTTTCTGAGAATGTAAAACCTCAGTATATTAGGAACCAGTTCCCAGATCCATGCTTTCTTGGTTCTGGGCTGGAACCCATACAACACCTCCTTCCTTCCTTCACTTCCTTGCCTCCCCACACAGAGCCCCCAATGCACCCTGAAATGCTGCTGGGTGGGACAGGGGACCACAAGGAACAGCATGAGAGGAAAGCTGGAGATGGGAATAAGAGAAAATCCCCCTCCCTTAATTTCCATCTGTGGATACTTTCCACTGGATCCAACTCTTGGTTTCCAGTATGCTCCTTTTTATAGTGTTAAAATATTAGAATGTATTCAAATATCAAAATGAGACTTATAGCCCTGATCCAGGAAATGGTCACCGTCTGCCTTCTGACCAAGTAGTTTGTTATGACTCAGCTTCTTTTATTTAGATAATCAAATAGGCTTCGATGTCTCTGGTCAACAAACAATCACCTCAATGACCTAGTGGGGATATGCTCTTTGACTGCTCCTGTCTTTACATTCAGTGCACTGGTTGAAATAGCCTATGCATGATCAATTCCTGTTTTCTAACTGTAATTTGGAGAGATATATAAGTACATGCATAGTCTTTTGGAAATTATGCTGAGTTTACATGGCCCTGCTCCTTTTGTGTGCATTCACTCTGCCCCAGTATAATGTATGGACAGTTCTTCAGTTTCCAGGTAGGAAAGAACATGGTATCTGTATCTATATCTATATCTGTAGTTGTATTTTTTCTCTTCCAAGGTGAGATTTGTGACATGGATAAAAACTCAATACATATAAATCTCAATGTGGCCCTATCTGTGGATACTTAAAGGACTGGGGTCATAGAGAAACAAGACAGATCTTTCTACAAACCTGATATAAGCACCAGGTTTGCAGAAAAATCTGAAATAAAAAAATCATGGGGGGAGTTTAAAACCCCTTAAAATGATAAAAAGAACCCCTTAAGTTTAAGAAACCAATGCCCTCAGTGGCTATTGCTAGGCAACCACAAGAGTATTGCCAGCCTTCAAGACTTTGTTTCTGTCAGGAAAATGCAGGGGGAGGGGGCATGACCCATTCCAAGGCTGATCTTTGAGGGAGGACTCATTGGACCCAGGCCTGGCAACAACCACTAGGTGATTTGCCACCACAAAACTTCTATGACTTACTCAGGCCCAGCTGCTTGCTACTGTTCAACAGCAGCCACCCCACAAAAGACAGTGTGTTATAGTGATTAGAGTTTCAGACTAGGATCTGGGAGAACCAAGTTTGAATCCCCACTCTACTGCAGAAGCTCACTGGGTGATTTTGGGCCAGTCACACATTACTAGCCTAATCTAACTCATAAGGTTGTTGTGAGGATAATTGTTATCAACTACTTTGGGTCCCCATTGTGGAGAAAAGTAGCATATAAATGAAGTAAATTAGTAATAAATATAGCTAAAATGGGAGGGGCAGTTACATTGGTTAGTGGTTGTGAAGGGGAGAAGAAAACAGGGAAACGTCAGGGTATGGGAACTTCCAGGAATAGGGAAGGAGGAAATCGTGTGCAGAGAGGATACAAGAGAAAGTGCAAGTCCTTGCCGCTTCCCCACCATGCAACTGAGCCAGGGTTTTCCTGGGTAGAGTCTGCCAGGTAGAGAGATGGAGGGAAAGCTGAGGACAGGGAGGTAGGCTGGTTGGTGAATAGGAAGGAAAGATGGAAGCAGGAAAAGAGGGATGCCAGGGAAGGG
>NW_015174880.1:105375-105578 GCF_001447785.1 Gekko japonicus | reverse complement strand
GGGAAAGAGAAAGTAAGGGGAGAGGGGGGAATGAGATGCCCACTGAAAGGCCTTGTGGGGCCCTCACTTGTTGTAACTATTTTTGATCTTGCAATAATTATTGGTTGGTCATGGAAACTGAAATGTCCTTTGTTATTTTGGAGTGGAACTTGTCAGTAATGCAGTGTTTATAGCTGCTGGGCCATTTTGTTATTTTTTCAGCA
>NW_015174880.1:101592-105362 GCF_001447785.1 Gekko japonicus | reverse complement strand
ATTCCTGCCAAAAGATGGTGGCACTTGCAAGTATGAAGCATTCTGATACACATTCTACTGATTATAGCATAAGGAGAGGCTTGTAAAAAAACCTTACTTTAAACATCAGACCAATACATTATAATGGAATTTTAAAACTCCATTAGGAAAGAATACCACATACAGAATACTTATTTACAGAGGCATATAAGAACTCTTTCCATCTAGACTACATATTAAATTTGTCTGTTGTACAGGTATGTCTAGAATTAATGGGGAAACAGATAATATAAAAAACTGAAATTGAGAATATTCCACATGCTCTGATAGTGATCTTGTTTTAGACTTTTTTTTAAAGGCATGGAGTGATTTATTTATTTATTAGTCTAGTGTTCATGTTTTAATGGGTATTTAATTCTCTGATTATTCATGGTTAGACATTTAAAAAGTTAGACTTTATACTGTTTCTGTGAGATGTGCTGATTAAGAAATAAAATAGGAAACATAGATAAGTTTTAAAAAACAGATGAATTAAATGGGTTGGACTAAATCATCATTTCCCTTAAGTGAACAGTCTTTTGGAGTGGAAGGAGCCGCCTTCTGTCAAACGAAAGCTTCATCTGCAAGTAGAGAAAGAATCCTTACTTAGTGGTGAGAAGTCCACTATCTCCAACCCAATTAGTCTTGCTCTCTTAAACAGTTAAACTATTTTATGACATTTTATTTTTAAAGTTTCATTCACAGTATTTATCAGTGGTTATATTTTAATTTATGGCTATCATACAATTGTATGGAAAGATATAGGCTGATTTCGCACTAGAGCTGCCTCGATTTTGGGCCGCCATTTGCCCCGATACTATTGGTCAATTTCACACCCGAAGCCACGGGGCTGCATTTGACCCGCGGCTTTGCCCGATTTCCTCTGCAGTTTCGTGATCCTCAAAAAACAGGATTACAAAACTGCGGGGGAAATCAGGTGAAGCCGCAAGTCAAAATGCAGTCCCGCAGCTTCAGGTGTGAAATTGACCAATAGTATCGGGGCAAACGGCGGCACAACATCGAGGCAGCTCTAGTGCAAAATCAGCCATAGATTCTGAGAACTGGAAGGTAAAAACTGCAACTCCCCATTGCTGCAATTAGCAGGGGACAACTGAAAGCAGGGAAGAGCAGGAAGTGTGAAGCTTATAAGGCATTGTGGTGATTGGTGTTACCCCTAAATGTAAGCCTGTTGTGACATTTAGAAATGCCATTGCTTAAAAATGCTCCTGTACCAATAGCCCCTGTGTTCTGGCTAAAAATTAGCTGAAACGATAATGTTATCTGTCCTTGAATTCCTGTTGCACTTCCCATGGTTAAAGTACTCTCCTTATCCTAAACAATTACTGTTGTGCCTTGTTAAACAGCTGCTCTATTCCACCCTAGAGATGGCTGGTTTTCATTGGTGAATAAAGTAATTTCTCCATATCCCATTGTTTCCACAAAGGAGCATTCTAAGCCTTAATTAATTAGCTGTTTTAAAACACATTGAGATCCTTAGCTGTAGGAATACAGATTAGCTATCATCATAATCATCATTATTGTTTATGTGGAAATCCTGAAAAAAATCACATTATATTTGATTTTCAAAATTCTTTCAATTAAAAAAAATCTTTCAAGCAAAAATACATATTCCAAATTATTTGAATGACTTAAAAATTGCAGCATTTCCAGTGTATACTTGAAGCTCTTTTTACATTCAAGAACCTTCTTCATTCCTGAACTTTGAAACTGTCATAATGCATCTTTAGTGTCAGTCTGTTCCATACTAGAACCTTCCCTGTGGCCTGCCTGTTTTTCTCTCCCTGAGCTGAGTTGAAAATCAAATTATAATTCAAGGATTTTGTATGGCTCATGGCCTATTAGATATTTAGCTTAATCCTACATGTTCCTTGTGGTAATTCCTGTTGTTATTTAATTATTAAAATTGTTCATTGCTTTTCTAGTCCTGTTTTGAAACTATGTAGTAAACTATACTAAAATTAAAAAAAAGAAAAAAGAAAAAAGAACCTTCTTCATTCCATTCAAGTCAGTTTGTACAAAGCTTTCTCTACTACTGAACTCAGATGAGGAACGTCTGTTCATTAAAAAAACTAAAACTCTCTGTTCCCTGGGTATACTAATGAGACTTAAGAATTTTAGATAATCACAGTATGTGTACATTTCATCTTGATGCTGTTATTAGTATTTACTCTTAAATAAAAAACCCTATCTTTAACATTTTAAATTGGATTTGCTTCCTAGTAAGTGTATTTATTTATTTATTTATTATGAGATTTATAGCTCGCTGTCAGCAAGCTGCCATAGGGTGGTGTGTTCTGTTCTACATGTTACATTGTACTCGATCCATCACCCCCGTATCTCCCTGTGTAGGTGTTTACTTTCTTTTGCTTGCTACATCTGCGGAACTGCTCAAGGTCAACCAGCTGGCGGTGGGATGGAGTTATGGCGTTGCTTTGCTTATTATGTATCTCATGCCTGAGAACTGAACTTGTGTTTATGTTGTAGAACCGTTGTGTTCCCAAGGAATTGGGCGCTAGTTTTATCTGCATTCCCGCCAGCGGGAATTGGACTCATTGGTCCTAACCTGGTTCAAGTTCCTTTATTATGTTCCCCTATGGGGTCTGTAGTCATTCCTAACAATCCTTGTTTTCCTGATCTAACCATCGCTTTATAATAAATTTAACTTTGATCTTCAAATGTGGATTTATTTCGAATGCATGGGGAATTGGACATTCGCCTTCTCCGTGAGCGGGCTCAGGGCGGTTCACAAACTGGGCAATATGCCAATGGTTAAAACAGTTAAAAACAAGATAAAACAATCAATTTATAGTCATTTATAACAATACAAGGTGCTCTAGATGTCTAAAAAAAAAGGTCTTCAGTAACAAGATGGCATCCTGATGGTGATGGTCCCAGGTTGGTGCTCTCAGTTCCAGGCAGCACTATCGTTCATTGTCACAGGGCCATCTCACTTTTTGATGTTACCCAGCCTAGTTGGTGGTGGTGCTGCAGTGGTGGTGGCTCCTACATGAAAGCCTGGCAGAAGAGCTTTGTCTCACAGGCCCTGTGGAACTGCGCAAGGTCCTGTAGGGCCTGGATCTCCTCCGGGAGCTCGTTCCACCAGGTAGGAGCTGCCACCGAAAAGGTCCTGGCCCTGGTTGCTGCAAATCTGGCATCTTTAGGGCCTGGAGTCACCAAGAGATGTTGCGTCCCTGATCGTAGTGCCCTTGGGGGAACATATGGGGAAAGGCAGTCCTTAGGTATGTCGGACCCTGGCCATATAGGACTTTAAAGGAAAGAACCAGCACTTTGAAGAGAATCCGGCACACTATTGGCAACCAGTGCAGTGCTTTCAGCACAGGCTGTATGTGCTCCCACCTAGAGAGACCCATAAACAGCCTGGCTGCAGCATTCTGCACTAGCTGCAGCTTCCGGATTTGCGACAAATACAGCCCCATGTAGAGAGCATTACAGTAGTCTAACCTCAAGATAACCATTACATGGATCACTGTGGCCATGTCATCGTGGTCAAGGAAGGGAACCAACTGCCATGCCAGCTGGAGATGGTAAAAGGCCAACTTGGCAGTGGCTGCCACTTGGGCCTCCATCATTAAAGAGGAATCCAGGAGCACTCCCAAACTCCTTACCTCAGATGCTGGCACCAGAGGTGCCCCATCGAAGGCTGGGAGAGGGAGCCCCAACCCTGAACCGACCCAACACAGGCCCAGGACCTCCGTCTTTGCCGGGTTTAG